>NW_006913567.1:363231-443130 GCF_000464535.1 Endocarpon pusillum Z07020
GGTGATGTTGACGGTGCAAGTGCTGATGCGACCGGTCGCGAGTCCAATCTCGTTATTGACGCACTGATCGGAGAGCTGGAGGCTACGGGCCTGGGCGGGAAACCGAGGTACGAGGCGCTGGAGATGGAAATGGACAAGTTCGCCGTCGGGTCCGGGCTGGGTGTGAGTTTGGGTTGAGCTCGGTCTTCAGCGGTAACGAGCGAAGCGCACCGAGGTGAAGCTTCTCGTCGCTCCTGCTGTAAGTCAGGCTGTGTTGGGAACGCGGGCGTGCTAGCTAGGGGCACACGCGCCCTTAATCCGGCTTCGTGGTGTTGATGGAGGGCCTCTGGGCTTTATTTTACGGCCCCACGGGGTGATATCTACTAATACGGCTGATGTTTGCGGGAAAGCAAGGGCGTTGGGCATCTTTGGCTCCTCTTGCTTGCTTGCTTGGATGGATGGATGGATGGATGGATGGATGGAACCGAGGCAAACTGACCCGATACCCCTGCCCGCCTGCTGGCATTTTTATTTCCCATCTACTTTATTTTTACTTCTTACTACCCTTGAGGGAAACTGGGGGAGGATATTAATATCTTTCGAGCAGCCTCGATGGATGGATTCATGGATGGATGGATGCTAGGTAGGTAACTAATTGTCTAATCAATCAATCCAAAAGTTGTTGTAATGAACCGATCCACTCTTGTCTGTGATTTTCTTTCCTTCCTTCTCTAGTCTCCGCATGCCTCCTCCCTCGTTCTGGTGTTGCTCTCTCTCTTATATCCGTCTTCACTTCTGCCCAGCACTTACTACTAACTACTGCCCATACCACCCTTCTCCCCCATTCCCAATGCAACCCTTCCATCCACAACCAGCACCTCGGGCAACTCGTCGCCCCTCACATCCACGACTCCGCTGCCCACCCCTCCCTCCTGTTCGCGTCCCAGATCCACCACCCTCACGGCCTCCAACCTCAAGACCCCGACCCTCAGCGCCACCAGCTTCAGCTGCACCTCATGACACGCCCCGCTGCCCAAGGGCCCGACCCGCACATCCGTACTGATGGGTATGAGGTCCGTGTCGGTGTGGGCGTTGATGCTCGATTTCTGCAGCGCATGGATGATGTTCTCGTCGAGCACTGCGGGCGCCATGTCTACCGGTGGATGCGGGTGTGCGTTGTTGAGGGTTTTGAAGGAGGTGGTGTGGTGCCGCCGGTCAAGCGCAGACGAGGCGGATGGTTTGGGGGCGTGTTTGCGTGAGGAATGATGGGTGGAGGAGCTGGCCGGGCGGCGGGGGATGGGGATTATTGCTAGTTTTAGGGGGTGCGCGGTGTGGTTGGTTAGGAGGAGGGTTAGTGGGAAACTTTGGCCGAGCATGGCGGTGGGGGGAAATGTGAAGGATATGGTCAGGCCGGAGAAAGGGGGAGGTTTTGTGGTGGTGGTGGTGGTGGTGGTTGTGAGTGAGGTCGGTCGGCTGGCTTGGAGGGGTGCAGGTGGGTGGAGTGGAAGTCGTGGGTAAGAAGGGCCAAGGCGCGCGTTAGGCGGAACTGATAAGTCGACGTTGCTGCGCCAGCGCATGGTGATGGTGGGTTTACATTTTTCGGAGATCTGGAGGGTTGATTCGAGAAGGATGTCGAGAAAGCCAACAGTATTTGGCGCTGTGGTTGGGAGAGGCAACGGAGTCTCTGCTGGATGTGCTGGTGGTTGGACCTTGTAGAGAAATGTGACCGTGCTCCTAGGTCGACATCTGATTGGCATGGGGAGAGGACTTATGGCCTCAATCTTGCCGTCAGAAGCAAGTGAAACGTTGGCACGGTCCAGCAAGACATCAAAGGTCGCGAATGGAGTCACCTCAAAGTCCAGACTGGCGATCGTAGTTGGATGTGGAAAATTCGTTGCCATACGCGAGCATCGAATACGTGCTGAGACAGCTGGACTGATAGTTATACGTTTCGTTGGCTGATGCCGAATGTGCAGTGCCTCGGAATCGATCTGCGGACCTGGAAGCACACTTTCAATTCGAGAAGCCGGAAGATATGGTGCACGGTCTTCCAGAGCTGGGATCGTTTTCAACCGCTCAAGTATATTGGTGGGTGCCGGAACAAGAGGCGGTAAGTATTCATCGTCAATTGGACTTCCGTCAGCATGCTTCGCAGGTCTTAGCTTCACGGAAGCTGTAAAGGTTACTGTCGCGTTTGGCAAACGGAAACGAGGGCGATTCAGAACTGCCTCGGTCGCCCATATGGCTAATATGGTAGATTGATTATGATTCGATGGCTCCTCGTCCGCATTGACCACAATGAACGGATCTCTGTCATTGTGGATGTGGCCAGAGAAGACAAGGTCCTTCTCAGACCCTCGATAACCTCCTGAGTCCGCCTGATTCGACTGATTCGACTGGGATGAAAAGTTGCCGATGGCATGCACGTCAAGTCTGATATCTAATCGAGGTAGATACTCCTTCAACGCTTCTTCTGCGCCGTTGACGATCCGTAACACAACATACACCGTCAATCTTTCATCTGTACATCTGTGAATGAGTAAGAGACGATGGTTCTCCACAGCGGCAAATCCTACATACCAAAGTACAGATGGCGCCGCTGTTTGATGGGTATCAGCGATGACTCATCCTCTGTCGCTGCTTCGGAGGTACTCTCCAGGACTTCTGGAAGAATTGGTTGCGAGACTTCGGGGACGATTGTGTCCAACATCGCATCGCGAAAGAATGCCCGAACGCGCTGTAGGGCGGCCATGACCAGATACTTGCGAGGTCGGTCTAAGCATCATCCAGATGTAAGACTCATCGACATAGACTGCCACTGAGCCATGCGAGAGGTAGTATTCTGTGGAGTAGAGTATTGGCAGTGTAACTTCTGTAGTATGTGAATGTCCTTGCTCATCGTCGTCGTCGTCGTCGTCGTCAGAGGGAGCACAGGGGGTGCATGTATAATACTAATGTAGCTTAGCTCCGATTTTTTGACGATCTACTACGTTAATTCTTTTTTGCCAATCAGACCATCAAGACCCATATCATTGCAGCTCCTCAATTCGACCTTGCTCCAGGAACTAGAGCCCGCTGACAACCTTCCTGCATGTCATAGCTCTTACACAGAAATAGCAGCGCCACGATGAATGGTCTGCCACCCACGCCAGCGATCTGGCAGGAGGCGCGCACTGCAGAAGGGAGAGTCTACTACTACAATGCTCAGACCAAGGCCACGCAATGGACAAAGCCAGTGGAACTGATGACTCCTCAGGAGGTACATCCTCATGCATCCCAACATTTCCTATTGGCAGTGTCTGACAATCTGCAGCGCGCAATCGCCAATCAGCCGTGGAGAGAATACACAACGCCAGATGGCCGCAAGTATTGGAACAATGTCGAGACGAAGCAGAGTGTATGGGAGATACCGGAGGCTTACAAGAACGCAACATCACAGAATGAGCCTGCTACCAGGTCTGTTGCACAGTATGTCACCTCTCTGCTGTACTGCTTATCGATGCTCACCAGACGATTTAGGCCTCCTACTTTTGTTGCTGGTGGTACCTCCTCCTCGCTCACTTCTTATACCCCCCAACGAGAGCGTGACGAATACAATACGCCTGAAAGAAAGGATGCTGAAAAGTTTCCCGGCGCGAATGGCATTCCTGTAGCGTCAGGTGGGGAGCAAGCTCCGGCATACTCTAGTTTCGAGGAGGCTGAAGCCGCGTTCACGAAGCTCCTGCGGCGCTCAAATGTGCAACCAGACTGGACATGGGAGCAGACAATGCGAGCAACGATCAAAGACCCTCAATATCGAGCGCTAAAGGACCCCAAGGACCGCAAAGCGGCATTTGAGAAGTATGCTGTCGAGGTTCGCTTGCAGGAGAAAGAAAAGGCCAAGGACAGATTGGCTAAACTCAGAGCAGATTTTGGCACCATGCTGAGAAGGCATCCTGAAATTAAGCATTACAGCCGATGGAAGACAATCCGACCGATCATTCAGGGTGAGACTATCTTCAGATCCACTGATGATGAGAATGAAAGGCGACAGCTGTTTGAAGAGTACATTGTCGAGCTCAAGAAGGCTAACGTGGAGCACGAGGCCATCACACGCAAAGCCGCAATGACCGATCTGGTCTCCATTCTCAAAGCGCTGGATCTGGAGCCGTATACCAGATGGTCAGAAGCTCAGGGGGTCATTCAGTCGAATGAAAGGATCAAAAGTGACGCTAAGTTCCAAACCCTGAGCAAATCAGATATTCTTACCGCTTTTGAAAATCATATCAAGTCTCTCGAACGAGCCTTTAATGATGCAAGACAGCAACAGAAGAACAGCAGAGCTCGAAAGGAACGCCAGAACCGTGACCATTTTATCGACTCGCTGAACGAGCTGCGATCCCAGGGAAAGATCAAAGCCGGCAGCAAGTGGATGAATGTCTTGCCGGACATCGAGGACGATCCCAGGTATGTAGCTATGCTTGGACAATCGGGATCAACACCATTGGACCTTTTTTGGGATATGGTCGAAGAAGCGGAGAGAGCTCTTCGAGGCAGGAGAAACGATGTCTATGATGTGCTAGAGGTATGTTTACGTCTGCGTGCCATTTTCTTATGAATGACTGACATCCCTTGAGGACAAACGATATGAGATTACCCAGAAGACCACCTTTGATGAGTTTGCCGGTGTTATGGTAACTGATCGCCGCACAGCTGATATTGATCGAGACAACCTGAGACTCATTTTTGACCGCCTCTATGAGAAGGTACTGAAACGCAACGAAGAAGAAAAGCATGCCGCCGATCGCCATCAACGTCGTGCTGTTGATGCGCTCCGATCCCGAATCAAGCACCTCGATCCACCGATCCGCTCTAGCGACACTTGGGATCTGGTTCGGCCTCGGGTTGAGAGAAGCGACGAATACCGTGTCTTGGAGACAGACGAGATTCGAAAACTAGCATTCGACAAGGTTATCAAGCGCCTGAAGGAGAAAGACGAAGATATTGATAAAGATCGGGATCGCCGACGCTCGCGCCGTGACGATGATCGGGACTTAAGAAACGGTCATTCCAGTCGCCTCGACGGTCGACGAGGGCGTCTGTCAAGAACCCCAGAGGTTGATGCCTACGAAGCAGATAGGCGCAAAGCAATGGCAGACCGCGAGAAGTCATATCGTAAGTCAAATGCTTTGGGTCTGAGTCCACCTCCTTCACTATCGCACAGAGATCGAGATCGAAGGGACAGAGATGATCGACACGGTCGCCTTGAGCGTAGCCCACCACCACGACATCTCAGCCACTACGATCGCGAACGTCGAGACAGAGAAGAAGAGCGTGAGAGGCTATACCGAACAAGAGGAGATCCCAGGGGTAGTCGAGACGAGCTCAACTACGGCGAGGAGTCGAGAAGTGTTACAGGCAGCGACAGACGAAGACGACGCGGTGGAGAGAGCGACGGTGATAGCGATGGTAGCGGGAGGAGGACTAACAAACGCTATCGCCGTGAGAGGAGAGATTCTAGAGAAAAGCGGAAGAGCAAAACGCCTGAAGAAGCTAAAAAGGACCCGCCGCCTGAGCCTGTCGGCGTGCATTCTGGCAGCGAAGAGGGAGAAATCGAGGAGGACTGAGAGAGAGAGGGGGGGGGAGAGAGAGAGAAAGATATGATCGCATCAGGTCAGTTGTTTCACTTCGAGCACCCTCACACAACAGCAATCATCTACAAGACTTTCTCGTCCAATCCGCCCTTCCTTTTCCACAGTGCGAAAACCCGAGCGACAGGACACACTCTATATCATGCCTTCCAACCCTCTGCATCACACGGGACATCACAAGGACCGATCCAGAGGGTCGCACAGTACGTACGCAAACTTCCCTCGTTCTTTTTTCCTTATCCATAGAATCAGAATATGTGTATAGCTTTCTTGACGCTCATCGTGGCGCTTCAAAATCCCGTAGTAATAGACAAGTTTAAGAATCCATTTTTCTCCCCTGGGTTGGATAACCCGAAGTCCAACTGGATAGCCGTCCTCACATTGCAGATTCATCTCTTCATCTGATTACTACTCCAGGTCCACTACCATTTTTTCCCTGGCATATATCTTGTTCCGCATGTTGCATCTTGCCTCGATTTTGTTTTTGTTTTTTTGTTTTTTGTTTTTTGGACTGTCAGCAACATGGATATCAGAGATTGATATGGGTACTACCCCGTTCGTACACTCTAGTCTTGACCTTTAATACTGGTAGAAAGTTTTCCGTCATACCTGAAGCTTAGAGATCTGAAGCTCCAGCCGTGCTGGAACCGGTGTGCACTGGACAGACAGACCAACCGACCGACCGACAACATCAACCCATTTCGACCTTTGAACCCGGGAGATGAGCTCTTGGATTCTAGCAGATCAGGACAGGCAGGGGCACTCATTCGCCGCCATGACACATCCGACTTAGCCCGCACGAGGGCAAAATCGCATTTCCGCCATCCGAAAACGACTCAGTTCGTAATCATGCCGAAGTTTGCGTCCGTTGCTCTCCCACCACAGGCAGCTCAGAGCAACGACAAATGCATGCATGCATGCAAGAAGGCCAGAAAGGAAAGGGAGATGCGATTGCATCGCCCTTTTCCCCCTCCACCAGGCAGCTCAACCTCCTCTCCAATCCCTCAGCACGCGCAGCCCCCATTCCTTCGGGATCCGATAAGTCCACCATGATATCCCCACCTACCGCTTCTGCATGTGGATTACGTCCTGAAAACTCCGCAACGCAGAAGAGAGGAGAAAATACCCCCCCTGGCTTTGACGACATCGTCTGCTCCTGCTCCAGGAGACAGACACGAGAAGATGGGATCGGGAGGGGGTGTGTTGTCGCTTTCAGTGATTTTATCCACTGCTGCTTGCGAAACTCTCCGGTTCCGGAGTATGAGAAATTTATCTGCGGTGAAGAACGGGTGGAGTCAAGGGGGGATGATCGGGGCATACTGGTACCGACTGAAACGCCAGGCTGGGTGGGAGGATGAAATAGGCTTGTGCGAAGGAACGGTGGCTGTGAGCTCGACTGCGCGAAAGCAATTAAGTGGCAGCAGCGCCAGAGACGTATTCAGGCACTTCCGCCCCAGGTGATGGATTGCATTGTGGCACGCGACTCGTCTATAAGGGGGACGATGGTGTGCGTGCATTGTGCATTTTACGTATTCAGTCATGTAGACGTTGAAAGATATTGTGAAAGGCGCCGTCGAAACCGAGTCGTAGTTTAAAAAGCCTGAAAATGCCCAAGTCGACTGCCCGGCCTGATGGCCATTAGAGCTTGATACAGTCCAGCTTTTCGTCCTGCAATTTTGCCGCAGAATTAAGTCCTACAGCCTAGCCTTTTCTGCTCTGTGCATGCAGGTTGGTTGAGACAGGCAATGACAAAGTGAATCGGAAAAACTGCGATAGGCCCCCCTGCAGCAACCAGTAATCTTGCAAATCACCTGCAGCACCAAGACTTGTCAAGCAAGTCACCGCGGGCGTATGCCTTCCTCGCTTTTGGTCTCCTCAGTCTTGTCGACCTCTATCTCATCACCTGGCACCTCGACCCAGCCAGAGCTTCTCCTGCTGATCTTACCGGTCGGTGCCACCGGTGGAGCGCTGGCAAGAGGGCTGGTCGGTCCACCACCGATACTATTTGTCATGCTGTCATTTCTCCCGTGAGCAAGAAGTCCGCTACGGACGCTCGCACCGTCACCCGCGGCTTGCTTCCCAGCCAAGTAGCTATTCCGGTCGCTCGTGAGTGCAGGCGCTATACCGGAAGAGGAGTAGAGACTAGCCCGTTCAGCGCTTGCGATGCCGCCAATGCTCGGCCGGGGTAGTGTCCCTGGAGCATTGGTGACTGATTGAGCGGAAGGATCGGCAATGCCACTCAGCACGCTCAACGGAAGACTTTCACGGCTACCTCCAAACATTGAAGCTGGAGCAAGCGCTCGCATAGAGGCATTGGTGTCCGCAGAGTTTCGTCGACGGCGCTTCGAGGATGATGCCAATGTGAGAATGGAGGCATCGTCTGTCAACATGTTATTTGCAGTAGCCGATGTGTACGTTGTAGGGTGGGTATGAGGAGCCAGGTGGCCTGGCACAGCCGTTGCTGGAGGAGAGGTCGAAGGGAATTGATGAGAAAAGTGGGACGAAGCATTTGTAGAGTTGAATGTTGTGGTATGACTGCCATTTTGGGCGGGGATTGTGTTTCCCTGGCCAGGCACTGCCACAGATTGAAGTGTAGTAAGTGTTGTCGTCATGGAGCGAACAGATGGAGCTGGGGATGAGAAAGTGCTATTACCGCCTCCATCAGTCCTGGCTGCTGTGGCACTAGTGCCTGTTTTTGATGCCGCGGCATCGCTTATGGCGGTCTCTCCAGTGGTCGAAAGGGTAGTAGGTCTTGATATCGCATTCGGTCTAGACGAGTTCTGTTCGTCGTGAGAGGCATGGACTGATTCTGCACTGCGTCCATGGGAGCTGAGGCGGGATTCTGACAATGATAGAGGTGTCGAAAAAGAGAGGCGGCCGTCTCCGGACGGCACAGGTCGACTGCACAATGCGTATGGATTATTTTTCACAGCGTTGCCTTTCTTGCTTTTCGAGCTCATGTAAAGATTCGATCGTTTCGCAGAGAAATCTTGCGAGGCAGCGTCGGGATTTGAGTTTTTGAGATTCGCCAGACGTTTCATCCAGTTTGAGAAGGGTCTTCGACGTCCATGTCTATCTGCACAACGAGTCAACCTAGTCCCCACGAATCAGATGTCGGACACTGGTTTCGAAACGTACCATGCGCCCTTGTGGGACCCTCGGTAGATGCCATGGTAGAGCAGGTAGAACGATGTCGCTCTTGGCGATGTTGCAGACAGACCCCGCGGTGAGCTAGCTATTGAAGATGGAGAGGTCGAGGAACTATCGAGCAATGTACGGAGGAGTACGTAGCAGGAGCACTTGAAGCTGCCAAGCAACCACCTTACCCCTGTTCTTCTCCAAATTGGTGTTGGAGGCGGGTAAGATCGAAGGCCTTTGCGGAGTACTTCGTACTTTGAGCTGATTCAAGAGATCCACCAGGTGGAGTGAAAATAGGGGAAATTTCAGAGAGGCACAATTTACGCGGTAATGCGTATGTGCCACGTGCGAAAGGAGGAGCGCTGCAGGACTCGTACGATAGATCAATCATTCGCAAAAGTGAGGAGGCTGATCGATAAAAGTACCTACTAAGCAGTAGTAATAGACGCGGCCTGTTAGCTTAATGCTAGTTAGCTGCATCCTAGTTTCGCCCCAGCCTCAGCCTAGCACCGACCCTTAAAATAAGTAGTTGCTAATTACTCCACTTAGTTATTCCGTCAGCTCTGCTCCCCCCATCCCCAGACACTGAATATTGCTTCTGGTGTGCACGGAAGCCTGACAAGGTAGCCAAAGGCGACCACCCAGTCGACTCTGGCTCCGAGCTCAGCCAGGTCTTACAGTATGAGACAATCATGACCATCTCAGTAAGTGGGTTTCAGAGTCCTAGAGTTGCTTGATCGGAATGTCAGGAAACTTTCCCACCCGGATCAATGTCTCGCTGCCGATTCTGGCCAAGGCGATAGACCATTCGCTCCTACATCCGACCATGACAGATATTGCGATTCGAGATGGGCTACTGTTGGCATAGAAATATAGTGTTGCTACTGCCTGTCTCAAACTATACATACCCCTCGCAAAGGAGTTCCTCAGAGGTTCGGATGTGGGTATCTGCCCCGTCATCGGCTTCCCTGCCGGAAACTGTACAACAAGAATTAAGTGTGTAGAAGCAGATGAGGCTTCAAGATCATTAGTCCTGACTTCAAAGTGGAAATTGACATGGTGCTCAAAGTGGGCAAAGTGTTAGGCGGTGACTGGCAATAGGTCAAGGAAGAGATACAAGCTGTCAATCGCATTTTCACATACAATGGCGCCATACTAAAAGTCATTTTCGAGAATGGCTATTTATCAACCGCTGAGATCTCTCAGCTTTGCCATGTCGATACAGATCTGAAGGTTGCTTTTGTCAAGACTTCGACTGGCTATGGCTTTGCAGAGCAGCAAGATGGGTCGTACAACTACAAAGGTGCAACAGTCGAGCATCTGAAGCTTATGAGAAAGGAGCTGGGCAACAATGTTCAGATCGAGGTAGCCGGTGGTGTGCGTACACTTAATGGTCTGATCCGGGTCAGAAGTCTGGGTGTGAGCCGCGTGGGAGCCACTGCCACGAAAACTATACTTGAAGAAGCACAGAATAGATGGATTGACCAAGAAGAGGTTGCTGTAGACGTATGCTAGAAAGGTAATGGACAAGGTGGATAGTGGAAGGTATGGAGGGATCTATATACGTACTCTCTCGATGACAATTATTATATGGAACTGTTAGAAAGGAAAAGAAATATCGCGAAAGCTACTAAATAGGATATTAATTCTTCCCACTTCTTCGATCCAAAGCCCGAAGTTATAGAATGACAAACCTTCTAAAATGCCCAAACTGGCAAGTGGTGCCGATCATACATCGGAAATCAAATTAAGGATGCTGTCATTCTTCCAATGTATGGCCGTGGAGGAAAATGGACTACAGAATAGCATGCTATGAGCATGTCTTCCACGCTTGAGCCCTCTTTACGCGCTGTGCCAGCCCATCTATCATTCCTAGCCATCTACAACCCTTCCCTGGGCAACACAGACGACTCGTTACAAGAACAGATCGTGTTCTACTCCTCGACGGTGACACGAGCTCGCCGAAATCGCAAACATGAAACCGAGGGCCAGCACGAGGCGGAAAGAGAAGAGGAGAATGAACAGTTGCGCCAAGTAGGCCTGGCGCAGGGGATGGTGGATTTTGCGAAGTAGGTAGGCCAAATCATACCGTTACCGCAGCTTCGTGGAGTAGAAATTGATGCATGCTTAGGAACTTCTCAGATGGAGAGTCAATTGACACAATCGAGACGGAGAGATCTCGCCTTGTGCTTCATGAAGTGGAAAAGGGCTGGTGGATATTGGCATCGGTCACTTTGAGTCGAATGCCCATTTCACGAGGCCCTGATCAAGAAAGGGCCTCGGATCGGGGTGCATATGACTATTCCTCCCGAGAAGTGTCGCCGCCCCAGTTGCTGCTACAGCACCTCCTTCGAGCGCACTCGATATTCCTCCTCCATCATGCTGCTACTTTGGACCACCTTTGGTCGCGGCTACCCCGTACCTTGTTCTGCACCCTTCTTGACCGCTTCTGGACACGCTTTATATGGAACTGGGATGTGCTCCTACATGGGAACCCAACAGTCGACATGTACAATGGCATGAAGCTGGCCGGCGGGGGGGAGCTAGGTGTTGGGGTGGGTGAAGAGGAGTGGGGAAGCGGAGAAAGAGAAGTTCTTGAGGATTTCATCGCCAGAACCGAGGGACTTGTTGATCTGATAGTGTCTCGGTTTGGCGACGCTCCGATCGCGCCGTCAACCGCTACAGCAGGTCACGGGTTGTCCGAACCGTGGAGAAAGCAGCAGGCACCCTGGCTTGCTTCAGATCTCGATCCACAACCGAATGATGGTGTTCTATTCTCGGGTATTGGTGCTATCTCCAGGCGATCGCTAGCAACAGTGTCACATTGGATGGCAGACATCTACAAGTATGGGGAAGATGCGTATGGCGTGGGGGAGAATCCCACCGCAAGACCTCGTAGGAAGCAACCGAAGCTTTCCTCGAGAATGGCACAACGAACCCATTCCTCCGAAGGTGAAACTGCGGCCAATCGATCTATCAAAACACATTCAAGAGGCCGTCTGCCACTGTCGAGTAGAAGCACGAGCAGACGTGGTTCCTCAACCCCTGGCATCCCGCCACCACTCGTGAAGGCCGTCGAGCAGTCCCTTGAGAAAGCAACCGCGAAAGCGAGTTCGAGGGAACCGAGTAGAAGCCCAACTAAGAACCAACGAGGTAGCTCAAGCCCTGAGCAAGAACCTCCATTGTTTGGAACAGACACGATGATGAAATACCTCAGTCTTGGTTATGGCTCATCCTGGACGCTGAATCCCAAAGGGCTCTCGAAAGGCGAGCAGCGGACAGGTGCACAGCATGTCTCACAAGAAGACGCACCGGGCAAGTCCAAGGAGGAAGGACATGACCCGGAAAAGTCGAAAAATCCAGAACCACCTCAACTGCAGATGGTCGAGCCAACTCCCGAAGTCAGCGACAATCAACGCAATCATTTTGTCCAACGTCTCGAACAGTCAATTGGCAAGTTCATAATCGGTCTTTCTGGCGATCTGGAGAATCAAGATCTGATAGATGATGACACGGACGGAGCACCCCGGATTGTGCTGAGAACCGTGAATGCTGAAATGCACACGCCTTCTTCTGACATGAATCGTCAAGACTCGATGCCATCAACTCCTAACGAGCTAACACCGGCTGGAGCCTCTCTTGATGACCCACCTAAAGAGCCCCCATGCAGCACAAAACAACTCCAAGTCGCAGTTTACGTCCACCAACCTTTCATCTTTACCTTCCTTTTCGAACTCCACACCCCTTCGCTCACCTATCCCTCTTTCTACCGCAGCATCCATCATCAACTAGGCCCTTTGCAAAAACCACTCCTCCGATCTACAGACCCTACCAATGTGGCCGCCCGAATCGCAAGCGCCATGGGCGAAGGCACAACCACTAACCCTCCAATATCAGCCCCCAAATCTCCAGCCACTTTACCACCACCGATCTACGATCTCGTCTACGACCCAGAAAAATTGACCATCCACGGAAGTCTTCCGAACATTCCTCCCCCCCGAACACCGATCGGCGAAGGAAGTTTAGCAGCCCAAACTGTAAGCGGCAGCTGGTACACGCTCGGCATTCCCACATCCTCTTCCTCCCCATCCAGCCTCAGAGGCCCACATCCATCCGGTAGCCAGCAAGCACTCCATCACAGCCCGTGGTCCCGCATGGAAGCCCTCAACATCCACACCCAAGTCCTCAACACCTACATCGCTACGCGCCGCCTGCCAGCTGAGCTCGAACGCACCGTCAAGACCGGACGTGGGTGGTGGGTTCTCTGGATGCGGGTGCAGGGAAGTGTGAACAAGGACGCTAATGACGCAGAGAATAGGGGACTGGCGAAGGAGGCTGTGTTGGTGAGGAGGGCGAGGGAAGATGTTGGTGGGAGTTCCAGTGGTGGTGCTCTGTTTGGGGGCGGAGGGAGGCAGGTTAGTGGGTGGCTGAGCAGGCGGGACGCGAGCGGGAGTAGTGCCGGTGCCGGTGCTGGTGCTGGTGCTAGTGCAGCAGCTGGAGGAGGAGCAGGAAGCGGGGCGACAATAGGCGTGGCGGGTGTGGCAGAGGGTGTGGGCGTTGATGCTAGGAGGTGGGTTGAAGGGTTGTTAAGCTTGAATCGCTGAGGTTGAGAAGCAATCAGTGGAAAGTGAAAAAGGAAATTTTTAAACCATGCCATGGATTTGGATGAGAGTCTGTATATTCTCGACCCAACAGGACCTGGCTACAGTAGCACATAAGCCAGATGACAATTCTCACACCCACATTCACAATTTCTAACTCTCTTTTCTCCGTTTCGCTCCTCAATGATCGTAAGGTGCCTTCTCTTCTGGCATCAAACATCTCTCTCCCTCTCTCTCTCTCCTTGCCCATCCACCAGTCAACCAAACCGAGCCCAAACCCTCTCACAGATACCGAGAGGAGAACAAGCTTTCAGACAATACCTCAAAGCCATCCGCGCCGGTCTACGTCCTCAAAGATTCTGCGCATTCGGTTGGAGATTGTATCCAAGTTGAAAGCAACAAAACTCATCTATTCCAGCAATCCCAGGGATCAAGACTGGGACCATAATCGTTAGTTAGTACCCCAACAATCACCCGCCCAGATCTCTGACCAAAAACAAAAGGAGAATAGCCACGCCGGAAAAAAGCACACGACGAATAACGTCCAAACCGTCAAACAAGGAACGCCAGAACCAGAGAGAAAAGCCCCAGATTCGTAGAGAATTTCCGCCCACGAAGTTTGGGAAAGGGAGGAGAAGGGTGTTCTTTATTCATACTAGTGTAAGGAAACATGTGCCAGCGTTGCGGAAAATTGAACGTTATCGAGAGCTTAGCTAGGGCCCATCGAGTTCGCGGCGAAGGAAACGGCATCGAGATGTTTATAGCAACCAGGCTACTGTGCGAAAGGATGTTGGGCTTGTCGGCTTAAAAGGGAGGGGAAAGGAGGGCCGACAACACATTAGCTGTTGGAGAAGACATTGAATAGAGTCATGTCTTCAGCAGCCAACGAGTAGCGGAAGCGAGTATGAAGAGTTTTCATGTTCGTGGTATTGATCGACAGTGCTGACTGATAGGTCTGCATCCGGGTGGATACCCACTAGCGAGAGGGAGATGTCGTTCATGTCTCTAGATTTCGCACCGGCGTCTCTGACAAATGAAATGGATAACTGTCAGGCTCTAGAGTTAATAATGACAGCGTTTGCAACTAGCGGGAGGGGGGGCATGCTCAATGTACTCCGTAGGCTTGCCAGTATATTACTACTGACAACAGCACTGCTCATATCCTGGGCCTGAGACGGACAGCAAAGAATGGCAAAATTGGCAGGATAAGTATGATTTGTGCTGCTTTGTTGTTAGAACGTGATAGCACTGTTCAGAATTCTCCAGGAAAAGCCATGCCAAATTGTGTAAAACTGTGTATGCATTCACCTGTCAAAGTGTGCCTGGTACAATTTCCCAAACACCGCTCACCTTAAAAAGTGACCAACTGCCTGAGCTTTTAACGTGTGCGTGATCGTCCACATCAAATATTTGACTCATTCCCCAGCACCTTTTGAACAACCTTAGACACCAATATCGGAGTTGCTGCCCAAGGGATGTCGGTGAATCTGACCTCAGTCAACAGTTTCAGGAGTATCTATAACAGAAATCCAAGCCGGAACAGACAACTATGAAAGAAGAAAATGGCGTGAGGGAGTGGATGTAAGACGATACCATCGCGACTGGCCGCATCGACTTACACCTTCAAAGGTGGATGTGGATAAACGTCATGAAGCGCATATGATCAAGAGGGAATAGAACAGAAACATTTGTGAAGCTTGTTGCATGCTGATTGAGGAGTCTCTACAACAGGGAGCCGATTAATGCGCGTCGAGAATCCATAACCAGCCTCAACTCCATTCGAAAGTCCGAAGACGAAGCACGAAATTGTTTAATGACAACGCCATTCGGGACATATGTGTATGAGGATTGATCTTGTGTGCTCTTTGCCTCCCACCCCCGAAACGCAAGATCAGCCTTGGTCTGATGTGTGATGAAGCTAAGAAAACAAGTTGATGCCAGCAAGTGTGCCTGCTCTGATCTTGACCATACCGCCCGCATACCCAAATCAAGAGAGCACCTAAGCATAAGCAAGCTGCTGAGGTGTTGGCCTCGAAGAAGACCACAGATTCGGTAGGAGCCATACCAGGAAACCGAATATCTGGTTTGTGATTGAATGCTGGCCATTGCAAGGACGAAAGATGATTGCATTTGCAAGATTACAAGATCAAGCACTTCTTGTCCTTCTTCCTCTTGGTGAGCAGAGCAGCACGTGTAGCAGTCTCGAAGACCTCGCGAACCCCCGTGTTTCTCTTCGCTGAGCATTCGAGGTATTTGTACGCCCCAATCTTCTTACAAACTTCCTCGCCCTGTGCATGGAGGTGTCAGCCCCGCGGACATAGAGCTTGCTGGGCATTCTAGCAGATCCAGAAGGGTTTAAAGGGTATAAGACATGGATCAACGCACCTGAGCCTGCGTAACCGGTCGCTGAGAGGTCTTGTGCAATTCTTCCAGCGTCTTGGGATCGTCACGAAGATCGGATTTGCAACCAACAAGGATGATAGGGAGACCTGGGCAGAAGTGCAGAACCTCAGAGATCCACTTTTGGTGCATCTTCGTCAGTATTTGCCTTTCTGCAAGGTTCTCGGGGCCCCTCCTACCTTCTCCTGGACGTTATCAAGGGAATCTGGGGAGTCGACTGCAAAGCAGATAAGGATGACATGAGAGTCCGGATACGAAAGAGGACGGAGGCGATCGTAGTCTTCTTGACCCGCCGTATCCCATAGGGCTAGTTCGACATGTTTGCCATCGACTTCGACGTCGGCAACATAGTTCTCGAAGACAGTGGGAACGTACACCTGCAGACCCCAGATAAGCTACAGAAGTACGTTACGAAATCACAAAGACCGAAGAGAGTTGTTTCATCTTTGCAGCCCCGAGGTATTCATGCCGAGCCTTTCAGCAGATGCTTGTGGGAGAAGGAAAGTCCATACCTCAGGAAAGGTACCCTTTGAGAAGACACTGTGAGAACATAACTGTGAGCCATTTGCACGCTTGTGATAGCATTATAATGCTTGATCAAGTTGAAAGAGGGATACTCACATCAACAGACACGTTTTTCCACAGGCACCATCTCCAACTATGACAAGTTTGCGACGAATTTCAGCCATGGTGACTGAGACCTTAATGTGTCAGCGATCAATAGCTGATGAGCTCGGGGATAGATTCGAGGACGAAGAAGCGATGACAATAGGTTTTGAAGCTGTTGTGGTTGACGTGCGAGGTGTGTTGGTGAGAGAAAGGTGATGCGAGATGGAGATGTTGAGGGCAGAATCAGCAAGACTCACTTTAGTGTCGTGGCTCCAAGTAGCGTGGCTGGAATCAGGCACTCAGAGAACGTTGATGAGGTCGATGCTAACAACACCAATTTCAAACAGTGTATGATCAATGATGATGGTCGTGTGAACAAGGCAAAGAGGATTGGAGAGGTGTGGTGGATGCGTCTACTTCACTGCACAAAGGAATGGCAGAGCCAAGGTAAGATAGCTGCTGATTGACACTGCAGGCTACCACGTACTAATGAAGTTGGAGTGGAGTCTGGTTAAGTTTAAGGGGGGGGGTTTTGTATGCGAAAAGAAAGAAGACCAAGCAACCAAGCCTGCGCCAGGTATGCCTCGGGGTCCCATGCAGAGGTGTGGCTGATCACTGTAGTAATGATTGTGGCTCATGCTGACCTTCACAGCAACCACTGCCTCCCACCGATTATTACTGCTTACGATTTTCCCCAGCCGACTGATGTCTGTTTGTTTGGACTGGGGCCTCCTCTGTGCTACAACAGCAGTTTACTGTACAGTTGACCCGGACAAATGATTGGTCTACACCATGAATGATGGATGGACCCCTACTCGAGTACAGAGACAGGACACCAGGTTCGGACATGCAAACAGGACGATCATGTCATATCACATGATCGCAGCCTGGGTGTTCCAAAGCAAGCAAATCACCACTTCGTCAATCGTCTCGCGAGGCTCGGACCAAGAGGTGTTCGATGTCAAAACATGGGTACAACGTGATCTCCCCAGGACTTGGGTAACCCCGCTAGAACCCTTGCCATTCTTGAGATGCCATGATTAAAATGGATAGCAGTTCACTGGAAGAAGGAGAGGGCCAAGGGGCTCAACCTAGAGATTTGAATGCACAGACACCTCAGCAATGACGGTGGAATCATTCATAGTCGGTGGTTGTGCTCATTGATCGTGCTCATTGCCTGCAGTTATCAAGTCCAAACGGGCCAGACCATCCAGTATCCATGTTCGCAATACATGAGTACGTACTTCATCATGCACTAGCCTAAAACGTCATGGAAGGACTCCTCCGTCCAAAATTTGGCCGTAAAGAATCGTGCCACGAAGGGCAGAGATGGGTGCTGTTTCCCCAGTAGGCAATTAGTCGGCAGTCCTTCTATCCACCCATCCCATGTCCAAGAGACAAAGGTGGCATTTTTGACCTTGACGTACTAGTGGCTGGGAGGGTGAAGAAAACCATTCCGTTGGAACATTCACAAACAATCGAAAATGCACTCAGGTCATGGATGTTAGTGTTGTGTCTACCAGTTCAATCACTTGCCAATTATTCTGATGCGTCTCGGTCGAGTCCTGTACATGGTGTACCGTGCCTTTGTATTGCTTTGATAGATGAGATCATGGCGACTTCTGCTTGCGCCTAGGACTGGATTCCTTGGTCTCGGGTAATAGGATGGAGGTCAAAGTATTATGTATATACACTACATCCTTACATGGCCAAACCCATGATAATCTTCAAGACACTAAGCCATTGGTCCTTTCACTGGCATTGACCAGATTTGCTGCTTGCGTGGCCTTGATCAGGTCCATGGTCTCCTGTGTCACTGCTGTCTCCCCGGGTGCCTTCTGCTTAAGCTTCTGCTCCAAGTACTCCTGCCGTGGTAATAACATTCTCCTTTGCTTCTCCCAATGCTCTTCGGCATCTTTTTTCATCTTTTGCTGAACGTACTCCTGCCTTTGATCTCTTCTCAGCCTGCCATACTTGCTCCGTAATTCGTCTATGAGAGACATAGGCATCGGTATGTTATTGAGGGAGGGAAAGAAAGACACGTCGTCGACATCTATCCGCAGTGTGTCTCCCGCTTCAGCTTTCATCTTCGTCACCTCAGCCTTTGGCCATGGTATCGGGATATTGAGCCCAGCAATGTATCGAGTGTGCTTTGGCGTGTTTGAGCCATACGCTGGTACAGAAAATGGTCCGCCGCTTTTTAGATGTTTTACCACCGTATCTCTAATCTGGCCAGTCGTGTTGTCCCGTAATGGCACCACTAATCTCACATCCTTAAAAGGAATCTGGGCGGGCAAAGCTTGATATGGGGCCTTGCTATTGTGCTGCTCACGCATGAACGGGGGTACTTTGACATCGACCTGGTTTTAAACTAGCTTAGCATCATGAGCAGCTTCAGTTGCATGTAGAACGGCGCAATGTAAAGGAACTCACCACATTGATATCGTCCAGGATGACGGATTGCCGTTCCTCATTAACAATGGCAACCTTGCCGATCTTGCCCTTCTCCCTACCACTCACAACCACTACTCGATCATTCACAACGATATTCGTGTATCTTTCTCGTTCTCCCTTCATGACAGTCGGTGTTTGTATGGAGAGCATGCCCAACATCCCGTAGCCACCACCATCCTTTCCTGCCAAGCGGTTTGGAGCGAGAGGACCCAGAATCCAATCTTCTCGTCGATGTGCGCGTTCGGCTTTGACAAGCGAACGCGCTGCTCGAGCAGCGTCGAATTTCCCCTGCCTGACCTCGTGTGCTTCTTTGTTAAGGGCCTCTTTACTCTGCCGGCGTTGTCGTTTTAGAGCTTGATTGCGCGCAAGGATGTTGCGAAGCAGTACTCGCTGCATTTTCAGCAAGATAGCTCAGTTATTGCCGAAGGTTTGGCTTTCATGAGCACTAATGACGTGCTATTGCGGGCATCGACCGCTCTCAAATACTTAGTTATATTCTCGAAGTCAGCAAACCGGGTCAGCTTTTTGCCCAGCGACTCAGCCAAGCTTCAGCCAATCAAGTGCTTAAGAATTTAACTACTCCGTATAAGCATTCAAAATGACAGTCCTTCGATTATTCGTCTTTCCTACTCTGTACCCAGTTTATCTCTACCACAGAGGGTTATGTTCAGGTCTTATACAAGATGGCATGTTGTCAGTTCCCATGTCGGTATCAGAAGATCTAGAATATTTATGTCTACCGGGGAAGTCCGTGACTGTAGTCGCGCTTCCAGGACCTTTTCATGCCCCTATCATCAATTCCGCCCCTTGGTGGGAGAAAGCCATGATGAACCCCTACGCATTCTTTATTGTGGATCAGATAGTTTCAGCTGTGCCATCCTCCAAGCTTTGCATGAAGAATATCGTCGTCCGTCGAGCAACATAGCGTCAATCGATGTAGTATGTCGAGAAGGTAAACCATATGGTAGAGGCCTGAGATCAACCCGGCATCGTATGTCCGTCATCGCACCCACGGTGTCTTGATACTAAAGTTGTGAAGCGCAGATCAAGCAGGTCGCGAGCAGCCTAGGTCTGCCTCTTCACCAAATCAGGACTTTCACCGGTTGGGAGGTGCGTACATAATGGATGGCAAGCCAGCGCTCCATTGACACCGATAGCCACCTGAATACCCCAATACGGCTCCTTCAAAGATCAATTTGGTCGTCGCCGTCTCATTTGGGCTTCTTATCCCTCCAAGGATCTTGAATGGAGCCAGATTTTCTGGGATAAACTTGCATCCATCCATGTTGCCTGAGTACGCTGCTCTTGTTACCCGGCCAAGGATGGCTCTGACATTGGTTATAGGTACAAAGGGCCAGCACCTCTCCATTGGACCATTCTGAACGGCGAGAAGAAGACAGGCATGAGTCTTCAGACTTTACATCCTATATCCTTTGACGAGGGCATCATCTTGGACCAGACCCCATGGCCAGGAATTGACGTCCCAGAAGATTGTGACTATTCAGTACTTTTGGAGATCATGCAGTTATTAGGAGCAGACATGCTTCTGAACGCTATTAAAAATCGCTTGTACCTGCCGCCCTACATCGACGCTGGGTGGGCTAAGAATGCCGCTGATGGCAAGAAGGCATACAAACATGCTCCAAAGATCGAGACCGCTCATAAGCTCTTATGCTTCGAAACGATGGATTCTTTACGCATGGCAAGAATGTCACGGGCATTCGAATCAACTTGGGCATTTGCTGCTGTTCCCACCCGGACGTCCGAGCTCAAAAGATTGCGTATCATCTTTCCAAAACCGTTCAAGATTCTGTCGCCACCTTCAGTATATATGGATGGTATGACTGACATTTCAGGCATTCCGCCAGGTTTGCCCTACTGGCCTGATAGCGCCACCAACGAGGAAAAGGGCCGTACAGAGCAACCTTTGCTCGTCAATACAATTGATGGCAAGGCCATGTTGATAAGTTCCATCCAGGTCGAGGGTAGCGTGGAAATGCCGGCATATAAAGCAGCTCAGAAGCATGGATTAATGCCCCAGCCACGCCATGTGAAGACGAAAGGTGTCATCACGTTTCATGAGTGCCTGACAGCACAGCCTTAAGCAGGCTCTAAGGGCAAAATTACTCACTGTATACTAAACCGAGAACACTGAAGAATGCTGAGCATTCCAGGGTTGTGTTTCGCGAAAATGTCTATGTCGACCTTTGATGCTGGAAGCTTGTCCATTAAATCGACATCCAGAGTCCATTGTGTCGAGAGTGGTCCTCAGGCTTATCGTTTTACAATGTCCCGCCTGCTAATTCTGGTGCCAGGCTTAGAGGCTATCGAGAAGACCCAAGGCAGTCAAAGAGGGTGAGACTGAAGAAGCGAGGCCGCGAACGAAGGCGGCAGGGACGAGACGGCAAGTGGAGACTGCTGAGGGAGCATGAAGCAGTTGTAACTCCAAGATGAAGCATGGAAAGCGATGAAGAAACCTTGCCGTCATTTTTCCCGTTTCGTTCTTGTTCTAAAGGGAACGTTGGTAGACACGGGCCATAGGACCAGCTACTTCGGAAGGGGAGTAGAGTTCGTTTAGTGTAGCTGCACTTGCGAACGGATCTCACGCTCGAGGTGGTGCAGAGTGTCTAGCAAGAGAAGCAGTGCTGTTCGATTACAGCACACATGTGACCACAAGCATAGCGAACCGGTTCCCGACACCTGTACTGTCTAGGTATGTTGCACAATGGAACTGAACGGAGTGAGATCATAGGGGAAAATTTGTTACAGCTTGAGGTATGGCTTCTGACCTGAATACTGGGAGAAGCACGTTGGTAGCAAGGCATCTTCCCTCCTTGTTTTGACGGGAGATCATAGTATTGCCCAGTTCAGCTTCCCAGAATCCTTCTTGTGTTGTTAGTAGTAAGTGGTTTCATGAAAGTAAATCCCCAAGCTCCTACCTAACCTTTATAGGCGCGTCATTTGAAACGCATTGATGGAAGAGCTTGAACATTCAGGAAGGTCGTGGCTTTCAGCTTCTGGGTTCTGGTCACCCATACGGTTCATTTGATTCCAGTTCCTGTCCTGCACATTCCATATTAGCATTTCCTGTCGCTCGTAACTGCCTTTCTTACTCGCAACCACGAGGATGTAGCGCCTTAGCAGTGCTTCTAAGGGACATGGAAACATTGTTGCAACTGCTCCTGGTATCTAGGTCCACGTTAGGAGTTCAGTCTTTCAGCACTAACAATCTTGATTTTTGCATTGTCAGGCGCATATGATTCTGCTCTTCGCGGTGTGGTCTCGAGATGGCAAAACACTCTCGGGGTAAGAGTCGTGGATCGTTGTCCATCTTTTCGCTTGATGCTATCCGCTCACGGGGCTGGGCAGGATCTAGACAAGGTGTGCTTTTCGCAAATCATTCGATTGCTTTCTAACACGTATCGGTAGCCTGTCGGTTGCTAGAGGATGACGATCAGCCGAAGAACCTGCAAATCAAGCCAGACCAAATGCATAGCGCAGCTCAGATGGCAGATCCTCTTCTTCGACCATTGTCTCCCACTCCGGCTTCGAGCATTCTTCAAATATCGAATCTAGGTCCTGTTACTCTTGCCGAACCGGAGGATATCGCCGGACCATGCCGACAAGTCATCTCAGATGCACAAAAGCGAAGCTTCTCAGAGCTGAACGAGAAGGAGGTCGAAACCCCTCCTAAGCATCGACCATTGTCATGGCTACCTCCAGGTGAGACTTCTGGTAGACCTTCACACCTGCCCACCAACAACACCGCTTCGACCGTGGACAGAAGCATGATCTCTGCCCCTGTTCTTACAAGCACGACCAATGCAAAAGTTGCCTTGACTGAAGGAGTGCATTGTGGCAAAATAACAACGTCTGGCCTTGCAACCTCTTCTTGGCATCCAAAATCAGGCTGGGTCGCTACCGAGGATGCTGAAGACCATGCTAAAGACCAGGCTACTAAGTTGCAAGAACAGAAGACTAGGGACGGTCAAATATTGCTCCCCTCTCAGCATTCGAACGGATTCCACAAGATGTCCAAACGATCGTCTAAGCGTTCAGCAAGCATAAATAATGCTCTGTCTAAAGTGAAGGAGGCGTTGACGAGCCGTTTGCGACAAGCTAGTGATCCTCAAACTTATCGCTCAGTTTTCAGTAGAGATAAGTTTGTGCGTCTTGGGGATGATTGTCAGCCACAGTCTCCTGTCAACGATAAGCCTGGCCGCAGTGGAACAGAAGTGCAGAATTTGGGTGCAGACCACAGCAGGGCGCTCAGTGACCGCGGGCAAGTCAAAAGAAAGCCTATGCAATGCCAAGGGCATGATATCCAGGATCCTCCGAAGGAGGGAAAACGTCCGTTCTTGATTGAAGTGGATGATAGTGCTAAGAATGGTTGCTATTGCGCAGATCAAGAACAACACGCAGTGGATTTTCACTTTGAAGATCTGGAGACCTCTTTCGCTAAAGCTGTCGAAAAGCTTGACTTCCGCATCAGGGGAGACAAGGTATCACTTACTTCATTATCATCCATTTTTCAGTCAGGAAAAAACATCTCTGCGCCAAACAAAACGAGAATTGTACAGCCTACACAGGGTTTAGCTCGTGTGCCCTGTCTTCAACTCCCAGCAAACGCAGGTCACCCTCCACAAACGTTGTCACAAGATTCGACTTCCAACAAGCTTGCAACAGACCAGCCAAGTATGGGGCAATGCGCGAGCTGCGCACTTTCGTGCAGTTTCGGTCATGCCAAAGCACCAGCAGAGGTCTATTCCACTCCCTATCAGATGGATCCAGTCCCTAGTCAAGAGCTCGACAATTCAGATCGCGCTGCACGTGCAGAACGGATCTTTTCTCGCGGTCACTTGAATCCTCTAGCCAGCCATCCAGATTTGACAAAATTCGCAGAGCAACCAAGTCCGACAATGACTGACCCAGACGTCCCTCCCACTCCGACACCGACTAAGCCAAAGATTCCTTCGTATACAGAAACAGCAGGCGTCCAGCTTACACATACAAAGCCTGATCTCAACGACTTGGAAGGTGCTCCTATCTACTCTCCATCCATCGGAAGTCTTGGTCAATACGATCGAAACACGCCTTCATCCGCGTCGGCCAGTGCGAACTTTTCATCCCACAAGCTTGGTGCTGCGAGCAGTCGAAGACCCCTCCTCGAAACTCCTACTAGGCCACCAAGACGTGGTACAGACAGGCGCCACATGGCTTCGAAGAATGACCACCATCGATCAAGAACATTTCCAAATCAGGCATCCCCAAATCAAGCATGGCACGGACCTAACAAGAACGATGAAAATCGTGGGTCTCGCCCAGGCATCATGCAAGCACGAAACGTCAGTGATGGAGGTGAAGAGAAATCGGAAAGAACTCTCGAAACCAGAAACCAAAACCTGATGAGCGAGACCCATTGTGTTGGTGACAAGATTCGGAGCGGCCTTGGCGCCAACACAAGTGCTAGCAGAGCGATCATCGAGAGCAGCGACAGGAATGGGACCGGTTGGATTTGAGAAGTGATGAGATTGTGTTGAGAGACATGAGCCTGGGCAGGCCAGCTGGGGAGGGATGAGGAGTTTAGCGAACAGCATCTTGGATGGGGGGCAGGTTGACAGGGCTTCAGGCGGGTCTCTACTCTCGAAAACTCGGCTTATGAATGTGGTAGTGGAACTGCGATCGATCCGTCACACGTCTGAGCTCTATGCGCAAAGTCATCGAGCTGGCAGAGCATCAATGCTGAAATTGATGACATGAACATGGTTACTTCTCACAGACTGTAAATAGCCGTCTTTGATACAAATCAGAAAAGCCTGGTGGGGCGCTCAATCAGCTGCTCCTGCTCTTGCATATGCCGGCTCCTGCTACATCTGACCTGTGAAGCATGTACACACGTTGATGGGAATTGGTATGGTCAACTATCCTTGATCCCAAATCTGCCGCAGACCTTTGCGTTACCGACTGGGCAAATATTAGTATAGATCAATGCTGTTTCTTTCCACACGTCAACGAGGGTTGGACTTTCAGCAGGAGCTACTACCAGTAGCACTATAGAAGTTCAATAGGTTACGGACAAATGGGTCTGGACTTATTGTCATTACGAGCTCTGTTAAGCAGGATTGGCCAGATATCAGAAGAGGAATGAAATGAAACGGCGAAACGGCGAAACGGCGAGTGGAGTCAAGTGACATGCTTGGTATACTACGGGGGGGCATAAGTATTGTTAGGCTGGTGCTAGTAGCGGCTACTTAAAAATGAACGTTCAATCTAATCTGGGATTAACTGTCTTGTAGTACAAAAGACGTTTTCTAGTGAAAATACTAGCGCTGAACAAATAGTACTTCATGTCCCCGTAGTAATGCCAGGATGCAATTAGTTAAGGCATAATAATAATCATTGTACATGGATAGTGGTTGGAATTAGGATTGATGGGCTTTTAATGGGCTCTTATGCTGTAATTTAGCTAACTGCTTGCAATCTCCTTAAGCCTAGCTGGTTGCCAAGCGTTCAGTCCTCTGGTCCAAAAATGCATGCTAAGAAGTAGGCCCCCCCCAAAGCCTACTACGTTAGAAAGTGCCATAGTAGTTAGTGAGAACGGCCGGAGCCTCTTTCAAGGCGCGGTCGGTAATCTGCAAGTCCCCCCTTGTTCCATCGTCCCTCTGCACGAAACAATCAAACTCTGTACCTTTATGCCCCATGACTTGTGCCACAATAACATCTCTGTTGCTCCTGCTGACGGCACCCGAGCCTTGACCTTCTTCATATCAAGATCCTCGCCCTGTCATCTCCTGCTGTCATCTCCTCGACCTGGGGTTTGTTTCTACCCGGAACAACAGAACCCCTTCAGTGGTCGAAAACTGGCCCCTTTCCTGCCCGCCCCGGGACCAAGACTGGAGTTAGCCGTCACTTCAAAAGTCAACCTGATCTCTTCCAGCCTCACCGCCCAATCCCGCTTCCGCATACGCGCTTCACAGCCTCAAGCTGTAGCATCTGCTACACTCAATACCCACATGCTGAAAAGCGCATGATCCATAACTCTTCTTTCAAAGACCGATTCCCTCGCGGGGAGGATACTTGTCCCCCCTCGACCAGCTGTTTGCCTGTTGCAACTTGTCCAAAAAGTCTCATCCAGCTGCCGTGAGTCAATCCAAACCCTGTCCTTGGAATGACGCTGTTGAATATGAACAGCCATGCTCGAATGCACATCTAGGCTTGATTGTGCTTCTTCGCTGCAATCATCAATGCTAACACTGGACAAGTAGTTTATTACATCTTCGTTTGGGTTACCTTGGACCTACCACAACCGCTCACGTTCCCCTTGCTACAAAAATACAACATATACTCCCCCACTTACCGCATCGATCCACGTGTTATGGCGTCTTCTTCATCAAATGTTGTTGGTGTACACTACCGCGTGGGAAAGAAAATCGGAGAGGGGTCATTCGGTGTCTTATTTGAGGGCACCAATCTGCTGAACAATCAGCAAGTCGCGATTAAATTCGTATGTTTTTGAGCTTGTGCTCTAAATAAACGTGTGATGTTGACTGTATACAGGAACCTAGAAAAAGTGATGCACCACAGCTACGGGACGAGTACCGGACATACAAGATTCTTGTAGGGTGCCGTAAGTTGCTCTGTTCCCAACATTTACCCCATTCTAATCATGTCCAGCCGGCGTTCCCAACGTCTACTATTTTGGTCAAGAGGGTCTTCACAATATCCTCGTTATCGACCTGCTAGGACCTAGTCTCGAAGATCTGTTTGACCACTGCAATAGGAGGTTCTCCATCAAAACAGTAGTGATGGTTGCAAAACAAATGGTGCGAAGGATCATTTCACTAACCTCCATTTTACTAACGTCTGTTAGCTCTCACGCGTCCAAACCATTCACGAAAAAAACCTCATCTACCGCGACATCAAGCCAGATAACTTCTTGATCGGTCGGCCGAACACCAAAGCAGCCAATGTCATTCATGTCATCGACTTTGGAATGGCAAAACAATACAGAGACCCAAAGACCAAACAGCATATTCCGTACAGAGAGCGCAAATCGCTCTCGGGAACGGCAAGATACATGAGCATAAACACACATCTGGGAAGGGAGCAGTCACGAAGGGATGATTTGGAAGCTTTGGGACATGTCTTCATGTATTTCTTGCGTGGGGGCCTACCTTGGCAAGGCCTGAAAGCTGCTACCAACAAGCAAAAGTACGAAAAAATTGGAGAAAAGAAGCAGACTACGGCAATTAAGGATCTATGTGATGGCTTTCCAGGTATGTCGAGATTGAGGACGAAGCTCCTGATGGTACACTAACTCTTCGGCAGAGGAATTTAATCACTATCTCAGCTACGTCCGCAATCTTGGTTTTGAGGATACGCCAGACTACGACCACCTCCGAGATCTCTTTACTCAAGCTGCTCGGAACGCACACGAACTCGAAGATGGAGAGTATGACTGGATGAAACTGAACGGAGGCCGAGGTTGGGAATCAAAGAGCTCCGGCGCAGGCAACCATCACCACGCAGTCAACGCGGCTCCTGAGGCCTCGAACCGGGCATTAGTTGGTGCTCCGGGAGTTCGCGGTGTTGATGGCAGACCTTCAAAGTCCGATGTACGTGGTGCAATTTCGGCTGATCGTTTAAACGCCGCGCAGCCCCCGCCCCCAGGCTCACCGGCGAAGCCCGGACAAGCAGCCCTGGGGAAGACATCACGCGATCGAGGAAACGTATCCGGCGCGGGGGCGAATCTGCCGAAGAGGAGTAGTGGACTTGCTGTACAGATAAATGCTACTACGCCATCAACGAGCATGCAGGCACAGATGCAGACCAGTAATCTAGATTTGGCCTCACCATCGAGGCCGAGTCCGGCGGCCGGAGCTCTGCAAAACAGTCAAGGACGTGCGGTGAATGGACAGCAGCAAGAAGCGCAACCGACCTTCTTTCAGAAATTTATGAAGACTCTATGTTGTGGTGCGTCGAGATGAGTCTTGTAAGCCAGTCATGACTGGTCTGGCTTTCGGCTTCAGCTGCGTGCGAAACATAAGGCGAAGACCATACCTGCAAAGCGTTGCTGGTCTCGCATATCACTCTACGAGAACCAAGATCCAAAAAGCTCATTTCTAACCATTCTTGGTCACGGTTAATCTCTGTCACAATGAATCCAACCTCTCTTCCTCGAGAAGGGTGTGTAACATCAACAATCGTTAGCGCTGTGTGGCCACGAAACGACACTTCTTTTTGGTGGTCCACTCTCTACATTTCAAGCACGCAAACGACACCCACGGTCCGCTTGGCCCTTGGGCCTCGATCTCGGCCTTCACCAGCAGAAGGCATTCTCCCGCATCCTCATCTCCTGGCTTTGCAGCACTCCAACTTCGCCAACAATTCATTAACTGGAGGCACGATGAGATCACGACCGCTTGCTCGCTCTTCCATACCTTTTTGTTCTTGTGCTCTACTTCTTTCCGTATCTTCTTCAGGTTCCGTCCCGGTCAGGAAAAAAAGGCGCTACTTAGTTACAGGCATCCTCGTCTTCACTGCTGCATATCTGTTGGGATTTTTCAACTTGGGCGTGCCTCGTCGTGTATTATTGTATGCATAGTACGAAAATAAGAGAAGGCTCGACAAGACGCGAGAGAAGGGGAGGACAGACAAAGGGGTCAGCGAATAAGGTGGTCAGGACCAGTTAGTTATCTAGTTCTTGAGCAGGCTCACTGGATATAAAGCTGGAGCACTGGCCCGCGTAGCAGTACAGATCGCTAAAATTCTTCTCTTTTGCCTCAGACGATGCTCTTAATGTGACTTCTCCAGACGGTGATTGCATTTTTTTGCAAAAGTTTTTAACTGGTAACTGAAGGTTGCGGTGTTCTTTCTATCTTTCTTTTCTTCTTCATCTTTTAACTTCCTTGTTGAAAAGACTCTGCTGGGGAAGGAGACAACAAGTTACAAGATGATGATGATGGCATGGTGGATGGATTCCATGGTCATGGCCATACTATAACACGGAAGTAGAAAGAAAGGGAGACAAGAGGGGAGTGATGATGAATGGTGTACAACTATTTAAATTTTGTTTCTAAATGATCCATGAGGAGTAGTGTTGTTATGAGCTATCCCTTTCCCTTTTGTTCGCCTTTGTCGCCTATAAGATGCGGTGTTTGAACTCCATTGCTATGCATGCCGATAGCCCCAGAATTTTGCTGAGTGGAGGGACGGGTGATGTACAACAAAGCTTCTTCAACAGAGAACGAAATGTCAGCGGCTTTTGATATCTCCGGACGGTTGGTGCATCACCAACTCAAAAAACTCCATCGCCATGCCAATGCCACGTCAGGCCTGGTGCTCTACCAGCCAGGCCCGCATGAATTTTGGAGATGAAATAAACAAGAGGCAGTACCGAGGGAAGGGTAAGAACGAGCATTTGGTTTTATCCCCAAGCGGCAAAAACTGGCCGTTTAACCTCCACCAGTATCCAGTGGCGGCGACTCCGTCAAAACCTCCAACCCATCGTCCTTCCTCACAACCGTGGCAATACCTCCCGTCCTCAACTGTCCCCTAATAATCTGATCTGCAAGTTTATTTCCAATCTCCCTAGCGATTAACCGATTCAACGGTCTAGCCCCATACCTTGGGTCATATCCCTTTTCACAAAGCCATTCCTTGACGTCGTCAGAGACGTGAATAGTCATGCGGCGATCATCAAGTCGGGACTGCAGTTCCCGCAGACGGATATCGACGATATCGCGAAGGGCAGAACGTGAGAGTTTATTGAAGATGATGAACTCGTCGATGCGATTAAGGAATTCGGGCGGGTAGGAGGACTGCACGATTTCCATAACAGCTTTCTTCATTTCGGGGGTCACGGATTCGGAGTCCTGCGTCTTAATGGCTGATGACTTGGATTGTGTGAGGAAGGGGTCCGAGTTGGAGCCGACAAGGATCTCTGCGCCTAAATTGGATGTCAATACGATGAGGGTGTTGCGGAAATCGACCTTGTGTCCTTGGGCGTCAGTGAGGAAGCCTTCGTCCAGGACTTGGAGGAGGAGGGCGGAGATGTCGCGATGCGCCTTTTCGAATTCGTCGAAGAGGAGAACAGCATAGGGTTTTCGGCGAACGGCTTCGGTTAGTTGACCTGCATCTTCGTAGCCAATGTAGCCTGCTGTTGCGCCGATGAGGCGAGAGATGGTGTACTTCTCCTGGAATTCACTCATGTCAAAGCGGATCACAGCAGTCTCAGTTGAGAAGAGGAAATTGGCCATCTTCTTGCACAGCTCTGTTTTACCTACTCCCGTTGGACCAAGGAACATGAACGAGCCGAGAGGTCTGTTCTCGCCATTCAAGCCCGCTCGTTGCATTCGCACAGCGTTGGCGACGGCATGCAAGGCTTCGTCTTGGCCCCGAATAGACTGTTGCAGGATCTCTTCCATATGGACAAGCTTCTCGACTTCGCCTGCCATGAGTTTGTTGACAGGAATGCCGGTCGTGCGACTGACCACATTTGCGATATCGTCAGCGGTTACAGAGTCATGGATGAAGGATTCACCAGACTTCCCATCGGCGCTCGCAGCACCATCTTGGGGTATTTGAGCTTCCAGCTTTGGAATTGTGGCATATTGCAGTTCACCAGCTTTGCCAAAGTTCCCTTCTCGCCGAGCCTGATCAAGTTCATGCCGCGCTTTCTCGAGCTCTTCCTTTGTACGCTTGATGACCTCTATTTCGGCACGCTCCTTATCCCAGATCTCTGTCAAGCGTGCGACTTCCTTCTGCTTATCAGCTAGCAATTCTTCAAGCTTGGTCCGCCGCTCTTTGCTGGCAACATCCGTTTCTTTGCGCAAAGATTCAAGCTCGATTTGAATTGTCATGATTTCTCGGTCGAGCTTTTGAATGGCGTCCGGCTTTGATTCTTGCTGCAAGCGTAGGGCGGAGGCAGCCTCGTCGACAAGATCAATGGCTTTATCAGGGAGAAAGCGGTCAGTGATGTAGCGGTTGCTGTAGGTCGCAGCGGCAACGAGAGCACCGTCCGTAATACGAACCCCATGATGGACTTCATAACGGTCCTTGATACCTCGAAGGATGGAGATTGTATCTTGCACAGATGGCTCGCCGACTTGTATTGGCTGAAATCGTCGGGCTAGCGCAACGTCCTTTTCTATCTGGCGGTATTCATTCAAAGTCGTCGCACCACAGCATTGCAGCTCCCCTCTTGACAAAGCAGGCTTCAGAAGATTGCTGGCATCGATTGATCCTTCAGCTTTGCCCAGACCAAGTAGTGTATGAAGCTCATCGACAAACAAGATGACGCCACCATGGGCATCTTCAACTTCTTTCAGCACAGATTTAAGACGTTCTTCGAAATCTCCGCGATACTTCGCCCCGGCTATCAACTGCCCTAGATCCAACGCCACAACTCTTTTGTTCTTGATACTCTCTGGTACGTCGCCTCGAACGATTCGTTGTGCAAGACCTTCCAAGATAGCTGTCTTTCCTGTGCCAGCGGCACCAATGAGCACCGGATTGTTCTTTGTCCTTCTGGACAGAATTTGTATCGTTCGATGGATCTCGCCATCTCGACCAATGACGGGGTCCAACTTGCCAGCCTTGGCCCGCGCGGTCAAGTCGACACCATACTGTTCAAGAGCAGGCTTTTCAGGTTCTCCTCCAAGATTCATGCGATGCGTTCCGCCTGGAGGGTGTGGTCTACCATTCGCATAGTGACGAGCAGCATGGTGTGTGATTGCCGGAGCCTTTGGTTGCGTGACCGCTACATTTCGGAGGGAGAGCGAAAGTGGACAAGGAATGACTCTATGTCGAACTGATACTCCGGATGAGAAGGCTCGCCGAGCGAGCACGGGCACTTTGACTACCATTGTAGTAGTTTGAAGCACTCTTCTGGCGAAGCTAGCTTCGCGAACACTGTTGTTACCGGTAGTGAAGGTGGAAGAAGTCCATCTCTGGACGGCAGGCCACTTTAGATGGCAATTTCTGTGGCAGATGAGATCGTTCTGGAATCATCGGTGCTCTCATATGATATACTGGTCCGTGCACTCCGCACCTACTATGTATTGCTAGTATTGCTAAGCTTTCCTTCACTAAGCTCAAAGGGGAATTTCGAAAATCGAGAAGTTTGGCAGCTTCTACGTACAGCACAACGGAATACAAATTTCCTCCACATCTTCGAATTATTGAATCTTGGAAGCCAACAGCAGCCCTCGGTCCCAGAACCTACATCAGTCAGTATGGGCTTCACAGATTTCGTCTCCGACGCAGGTCTCACCCGTATGTTGCAACTACTGCTGCCCACAATACCTCCCACTGACCTGGTAAATAGTCCTGGATAATTGGGTCAAGACTCGAAGCTACATTATAGGGTAGGCTGCAAACGCTGACTTCTTTTCATTCCGCTGCTTTCTGATGAGAACAATTTGGTCCGTGTTGATGAGGTGGATTAAGACCCCACCGAATGACTACTTCCAATTGCAATACATTGCATCCCTGAAGCTTGAAAGATCTGCATTCCAGTCTTATTCAGCTGCAAATCAAAAAGCTGACCAGTCCTAGTTACGGCCCTTCTCAAGCAGATGTCTCGAGCTTTAAAGCTGTTCCCTCGGTTCCCAAGGTTGAGAAATACCCCAATGCCTATCGCTGGTACAACCACATAAAATCCTATGAGCCCGAGTTTTCGACTCTTCCTGGCGATCCATCAAAGAGCTACACCACTTATGGTCCTGAGGCTGTCACGGTCACCAGCAATCCCAAGGACGCCCCGGATAATGAAGAAGAGGAGGAGGAGGAGGATTTGTTCGGAAGCGAAGAAGAAGAAGAGGATGCAGAGGCCGTTGCAGAGCGAGAGAAGAGATTAGCAGACTACAAGAAGAAGAAAGAAGGCAAGGCAAAGCCGGCCGCCAAGTCTATCGTGACGTTGGATGTGAAGCCATGGGGTGAGTTTTCCCATTCCCACTGAAAAAACCCACAGCTCACAGTTGCCAGATGACGAAACGAACATGGACGAACTCACTGCGAACGTAAAGGCCATCGAGATGAATGGACTCGTCTGGGGCGGCCATAAACTCGTGGCTGTCGGTTTCGGTATCAAAAAACTGCAGATCAATCTTGTTGTCGAGGATGAAAAAGTATCTCTCGACGACCTACAGGAAAAGATCGCCGAGGACGAGGAACATGTTCAGTCTACGGATGTCGTCGCTATGCAGAAGCTGTAGACGAGTGTGATCGGTCACGGCACATATTGACGACAACGATGACATACGTTGATTAACAATAACCCACAATCATGAGAGATTCAGGCAGTCATCATAGGCTGTTGAATTTGTGCTTGCACCGAATCTGTTAGACCAGAGCAATTTCTAAGCTACAGGCTGTTCAAGGTGTCATGCAGGTCCCTATTTGAGCTTCTAACACATCTCGTAATTGCATCGGCCCCGTTATCTGACCAGATGGGATGACATATGCTTCTTAGACTATTGCTACGTATGAGGGTAAACAAACAGTGTTGAGTATCCCTTCCTGTGTCGTCTCTTCATCTGCCATAGCATTAACACGAGACACCTGAAGTGGCCTCCTTACCCGTATATAATGCGGAAAGATGTCGAACGAACAACCAGGAATTCAGATCAATCATATAGTTTTCGTCACCGGAAGGACTTGGAAATCGGACAAGCAGTTTTTTATATTAATTTCTGATTTGTTTGGCTAATCTGGACTATTTTCTTCGACTGTGCTATGCTATGCATTGCTCTGCTATATTATTATCTAGAATGCCTTTTATGGCCGAAAAGACAAATTTCCCCGCTGTTCAACCAGGTGCGCCCTGAATGCATATTATCGCCGGCGCTATTTTTCCATCCTCTCCAACATTATCCGGTGAAAAAGTGTAATGATCTCCAAAAAAGGTCGACCTTCAAATATCTGTCCACAAAAGCTCTTACAAGAAAAGGGTGGATGGCACCGGCGGCACCAGTGGCGGAAGCAGGGCCGGTTTCTTCAGAAGTCGAGCTCCCGCTCGTGCCAGAGCCCGAAGTGCCGGTGGTGCGGCTGGCGGTCTGAGTCCTGGTGTTGGTGGCGGTGGCGGTGGCAGTGGAAGTGCTGGTGCTCAGATTACCAGCAGCCGAAGTGCCCTCAACAGCGCTGGAGCTGACCACGGGCAACAGGGTGGTGTTCAAGCCTACCGGAATGCCTGGGGCATTGGACACGTATGTGGCAGCGGGTGACATGGAGGTGATGACGGATGGCTGACTGGTAACGGGAAGGGGTTGCGAGGTTTCTGGGCTGGGTTGCCCGGTGACGACGCCGAGGGAGTTGGTTTGTGTCACGTATGGGTTGGAATAGGAGGAGCTGGAAGCGACTGGGGTGGTGACGGGAGCCTGTGGCTGGCCGTCCGTGATCTGGGTGATGGCTGACACGGTGGATGGGTCCTCTTGAGCGTAGGAGCTGGCGGCGAGGAGGGAGGCGATGACTACCAGGCTGCTTGAGGTGTACATTTTTGGTGGTTGTGTGGGTTTTGGTGAGGATATTTGTAGTGGTATGAGTGGATGGCTGAGTTTAAAGATTGGTAGACTTCGAGCGAGTGTTGATGGTTTGTGATGAAGCGAGAGTTGTTGCTTGTCTACTATTGAATCAAGGAAGACTTTTGTGAAGAATCTGTGTCTGAAGCTGATGAAGGAGAGAAAAAGGACTCAGATTGTCAGCGAGTGTGTTTATGTATGGTGAAAGGGGGTTGGACAGGCGATTAAAGTGGCTGAGTGGGTGCTGGACAAAAGTAGAATGGCAGGGAAGAGTTGTTTAGTGGCTTGCAGCTAGCTACAGATTAGTGCCGCTTTGCCCCTGAGCTTCGCTGGGTACCCTGGCTTGGCTGGAGCCCCTAAGCCTAGATGAGGTTTAGGCTTTCCCTACTACGCGTCCTTTTCTCCAACCGAAATCCAATAGGCTGGAATGCGATTTCTGTATGCTGCATGCTCTGCAGAATTATGCATATTCTCAGCGCCAGCCATGAGATGGTGGGTAAACCGCTGAGCAAAAGGTGGATGAAAAGACTCCGGGAAATGAATATCACTACCAATATATCCAATTTGCAAATTCGTCCTCAGTTGGGCAAGTACGGGCTCCTCAAGCCTGTACCTCGTACCACGTAAGCGTAAGCGAGATGTCAAAATTCAGGCGAGACCAACACATACTACGAAGCATTGACCACCGTAAAAACAGTAGCGATGGTGTTAGTCTGCAAGGCTCTTCGGCCTGATCTGCACAGTGGATCTACCCTCCGGCCGCCCAGCCAGTCCAACCAGCCATCCGAGGACCTGACAAGAGCTTGTTTCAGGATGGAGGTCCACCCAGCCTCCCTTGCAATAATAGATTGTTAATTTACTGGTCCCAGTGTTCAGACTACTCAAACCTCGAGAAAGAACTGGAGTTGGTTCTGACGGAGTCCGTACTACGTAGTACTTGAGTAATGAAGGAGGCGAACACTACCCAAGTGAGACACGTTGATCTCGACGCGGCAGGATGGCAACTATCACCACTGCACCAAGAGGTTGATTTCATGCAATCCCTAGCAGTGGGATGGTGGGCAATGTTGAACTAGTCTGCGTGTCTTACTTCGTACGCTTACAAGGCTAGTCAGTCCGATGAAGTAGAGACAAGTTTGGATCGAATATGTCATGTCGACAAAATTTGTAGATATGATCAATGCTATGATGATAATTAAATGCAAACAAAGTTCCAATCGCTTGCCTATGCTGCTCCCAACGCAACGCTTGCTAATGCATCAGAGGCGGACGATCGAGCCAGGGGCTTCTATTTATGTATGTCGTCGTAAGACTTTATAGCCTGCGGAGTCCTACGCGAGGCTGTGCTCTGGCCTTAATCGAACCCAGGTTGGAGACTTTTCGCAGCGTAGGTCGAATAGTTGCTGTATCTGAGATCGGGCCTCGATTTGGGATCTTCGTCATTTCGGAGGCATTCTTGGTGTCTATGGCCTCGAGGTTTTCTTTTTCGTCGTCCGCACCAGAAGGAACATTATTCACACGAGGGTCAGGTGCGCAAAGTTCATCAACTGCTCCCTCTCTCCTTCTACTAGAGATATTCGCGACGGCCAATGTCACTGCTAGCCTGGGCGACTTCTTAGGAGGACCGAAAGAAGAAGCAGCGCAACTCTGGCTGTCCTGATTCACCGCAATGTTCTTCTCCGACTCTGTCATACCTTCCTCCAGATCCGTTGGGGTTGGGAGCTCAGAGAGAGGACGCTTTCCCAGGACGTTCTTGCGCGGACTTCGAGGACTCTCTATGACTGGAGAAGGGATTTGAGATGGATCATTCTCTTTGCATGGATCATGATCTTCCTCGTCCTCTGACAACTCGTAACTCTCGCTATCCACTGGTTGGCGGATTGGAGATAACGCATAAGGCTGCGGGTGAGTAGATGGAACCCTTTGTAAAAGCGAAGACACTGGATGCGATTTCAACTTCAAGGCTGCCGGGGTGGCTTCCTTTTCTGCATGATCACTTAACCGATCTTTCTCTTCTCCTCGCCTTCTTGCAGCATCAACTGCGTGACGCAGATGGGCAGGTATGCGCGCATGTATGGAAGTCATGAGCCTTGCCTGCTCCGCAAAAGCTCCGTAGTCATCTTGCAGCAGTGATCCCGCGGCTGAATTGAGGGCAGAGTCAGGGTTCGGATGAATGAGGAGACACGAAATTGTCTGCGCATCCAGTCAGTTAAAGGCCCAAGATGGTGGCATAAGATGAAAACATACAAGCAGAATGTCTCTTAACGTCAGCTTCGGGTCCCAGTCCCTCTTCAACGTTTCTAGACAAACAGCGCCTGTGGATTCCTCCACATTCGGATGCCACAGACGTGTCTTGAATGTAGCTCTTGGGGGGTCCTTTGGATAATCATTTGGCATTCGTAGCTGGAGCTGCCATAGTCCTTGGGCATACGGGGTGTCTTGCGCTCCAGTCAAGAGGACTGTAAGTTGTGTCAGGTCGTCCGGAAGAATTGAGGTCTCTTGATTCGGAGGGAAGAGGTAGCGTGGTGGGAGGCCAGACCGCCGTAATGAGGCGTGGTCGGATGCAAGACGGCGAAGAGAGGATGACTACGGCGCCGTGTTAGCATTGATCCAGCAGCTGCCTACCCACATAACTCTGGTAGCATCAGAGGTGGCACAGCTTGCTCAACTTACCATCCTCACTCAGTCTATTATTAGTATTATGTTTTGGAGTTAAGGTAGGGTTTGAATGAATATAATGTCAGTCGTAGGATGCAGATGGTCAATGGAGATGAATGAGCGTTCAATGCTTCATATAACATCTTTTGTTGTTGTTGATGTGGACGTGTTTGCAGCTTTTCGCGAGAACCACTATCGTCAATCACGCCAAGACAGGTTAGCCTGAGCTTGGCTAGCTGTTGTACCAATAATTTGGGTCATGTAGTACTACTAGTACTACTAGTACTTCGGCATTGAAATGCTTGCTTACTAGGTGATCTAGGTGTACCCCCACATGGCCACACAAGTCTACAATCTTGCATATCCAGGTTCCATTTCACAACAACTTGACATTAACGCTCACTATTGACTTTCTTTACTCGCAAAAGTTGATAGGCAAAAGTTGATAGAAGTCGTATCTGTGCAGTTGAGGAGCTGCAAGGGCAAGTTGGTTGGCGAAGCAGGCACCACAAAACCCAGCAACGATTGTAACTAAGTTGTGCCTTGAACCAAATTCTCAATGCCTGGGTACATATGTCTCACATTTTAGATCCAGAGTCCCTCAGACATATCCGTAGATAGTACTCCGTACAGTGTACAAAACCGAATGTTTATGTGAAGGTTGCGAGAATACCAGCATCATTCGGTCTAGGCAGATCTCACAAAACGGTTTCGCTGCATAGTTCTTTGATTCCTAATCGGTACCCACCTTGAGATACGTGAAACTTGAAAGCTACCACTGTGACGGAACGCTGGAAGATGTCTTCCCGGTGCATGTGAGTCTTGGTACCAGTTGGCCTACTGGCAGTGCTCAGGTGTCTATACTAGCCAATGATTCTGTCGGTGTTGCGGTGCGACTTGACACTGCTAGTGGCACTTTTTACGAGGCACTGCAGCCAATTGGCCAGTTCGGGCCTTGGCAGACACTTCAAGCTTAGTTCTACGTACCTAGTACTACTTAGTACTTCAGCTCCCACTTACCCTGCAGGGCTGACCTTCAGCGACTGCCACGCTCGCATGTACAACAACAAAATGACCATCGGCACTGCCAGACAGAATTTGTGCACCATGAGCGGAGCACCGGCTCCTCCTTTGTTCGTTCGAATGCTGAAACCTTCATCTACCAAGGACAGGATTAAAATTGGACGCCCACCATATTCCTGTGTTGTGCATCTCCGTTGCTCGTTTGTTGGCTGGTGCCTATATCTTCCATGCTATCGTCTTCGTCATCTGCGCCTTCGTAAGTAATGCAGATTGGCTCTCGCGACTAACGTGCTCGAATCTACTACCAACTGGGGCAGCTCCTATGCCGTGTCATGGCGTCCCAACTTCGGCCATTCCGAGTACCGGAGAGGTCTCGTGGTGACGATAATCTTGCCCTGGTTCACGTCAATACACAGAATACAACACCCGCTGCCGCCACAACCCAGCCTCGGAGGAAGAGAGCTAGCAAGCCCAAGGTACGAACGGGCTGCACAACCTGCAAAATCCGTAGAGTCAAGTGCGACGAGATAAAGCCGAGTTGCAATCGATGTACCTCTACCGGGCGTAAGTGTGACGGGTACGAGTACACCAGAGACCAGCCTTCCTCTTCGACGGCATTGACAGTGCCTTGTCCTCCCAGGGCCCCGGCAACTCAATCCCAACTCTTCCTCCCCTCCTCCCTATCTGTAACCTTTCCTGGCAATGCCAAGGAACGCCGCATCTTCCATTATTTCCAAGTTCGTACTGTCCCGGCATTTGCAGGATCTTCTGAACTTGACTTTTGGAATAATCTGGTCCTAAAAGTGGGCCAGCAGGAGCCTGTGGTGCATAATGCCATTGTGGCGCTTAGCACACTGCATGAGGATTACCAAAATCGCAATGGCAGATTCAGCCAGGACATGAACACTGACCCGTCCTATCGAGAAGCACTGGTCCTCTATGGGAAAGCCTTGCGCCAATTGAATGACCGGCTTGGCAAAGAGGACCGGATGAGTGCCGAACTTGCCCTTATATCAAGCATCCTCTTCACCTGCTTTGAAGTTCTGCGACGGAATAACATGTCAGCGGTCATCCACTACTCGGCCGGAATGAAAGAACTTGCTCGACAGATCAAGAAGTCTCGCGAAGACGAAGCGGCATCATCCCAGTCTCTGTCAGCGATACCTGAGTTCCAACCAATCCCTCAAAGTGAACTTGACGTTCTCTTTCGAGTCTTCGCCCGCTACGACATTCAAGCATGTACCTTTTCCAAACCTCGAGCCGAAGCCCTGTCCCTTCATCTGTCCTCGCAACCACCACCTTTCATGAACCTCACGGAAGTCAAGATACATCTCGATAATCTCCTTATCTCTGTCTACCAACTCATCAAATCCGACTTGCCCAAGTATCGCTATTGGGACGCTTCCAGTGTGCCACCTGAATGGCTCGTCCGTCACAATGAAGCTATTTACACGTTCGAAGCCTGGCTCACGTCCATCGAATCCTTCCTTCAGGATCCCAGTCCCAATCTCAACCCGGCCGCCCCCACCACCAACACATCTCTCATCCTCCCACCCCACGAGGCCAAAACACTCTTAGGCCTGCGCATGCAAGTGAAAGTCGCCCTCATCATCCTGAAAACCAGCATTGCCTCCCCTACAGAAACAGCCTTCGATGGCTTCCTGCCGGACTTCGTCGAAATCGTAACCCGCATCGAGGATCTCGCTGATTCCTTGTCCTTGCCTGAAGCGGCACCGCTAGACAACGAATCCACTGCCTTCACCATGGAATTGGGTATTATACATCCGCTGTTCATTGTCGCGACGAAGTGTCGGGATCAGGTGGTGAGGAGGCGGGCAATCAAGGCGTTGAAGCGCGCAGGCAGGGAGGGTGTATGGGAGGGCCCCGTGGCTGCAGTTGTGGCGGAGTGGGTGATGGGCACCGAGGAGGCGGGTTTACAGGGGTCCGAAGGGGAGGTGGTGCCGGAGAGGACGAGGATCCACGACATCAGGAAGGATGTGGATTATGAGGGAAGGAGGGTGCTGGTAGAAGCTAAAAGGTCAATGGATCAGAGCGGATGGAAGGTCTGGGAGACGATTAGGGAGAGTGTACCGTTTTGAGGGATTTGCGCATCGTTCTGTTACTCTAGTACTTTTTCTGTTGTATTAGACTAGTACCCGCAAGCTCAGGCTTTGGCTAAATAGTTTTTCCTGCGAGTCTGGCATCTTCCTTGGTTTACTACATTACTACCTCTCGAACTCATGTTCATGCTTCTGCATAACTAATTACTTCGACAGAAAATGATGAAGACGTTCTTTTTCTTGGAGGGTTCCAGCGTAATGAAGGCCCTTTCGTCTGCTCCGTTTCACGATTCACATAGACCAGCAGCGCATTACTGGATTTACTGGTCAGGAGTCGCCTTCTGGCTGCTTTCTGACTCGTCATCCCTTACAGATAAGTTGGACAGTTGTTACAATTTTTTTTTAAAAACCCCACAACAACATAGTCACTAGTCATACCCCATATCCAGGTGCTTTAGGGCGTGGTGGGAAGGCTGGTTAAATGGTTGATGTCGAATTAGGAGTATTTTAGTAACTACTCTGTCCTTCGCCCCAATCACACTGCTTATTTCATAACACGTTTGGTTGGCGGTGTCTACGGTGTATGAAGCTGGGGGCAGGGTTTCTCTACCTCAACAACTCGATTCACTAGAATTTAATTGCTGCCACCACCACCATCTGAGACCAAATCCAATTGGCCGTTTACAATTTTCGATGGAGTTCTCCGATACGAGGGTGTAAATTGAAGAACACGAATGTCTCCCACAAGCCAGAGAGATAGAGGGGAAGAGAGAGAGAACGTGTGTGTGCGCCCACGCAAAAGAGAGAATCAAACTCTGAATTATTATGATGATTTTCCTCTTCCTAAACCACGGACTTGAAACTGCTATTGGTCTAATGATCACATGATAAGAGCTCACCCCGTTCCACATCCTAGTATCGAAAGTTGCTACCGCCGACTGCTCAAGCGTGCTGTTCAGCATCCTCTCTAAGCATGTAAGCGCTATCATAGCAAGCTGAGCCACATATAATGAGCGACACAGGCATATCTGGTAGGTCCTTGAAGGCGTGGATTGAGGGGCACCACTGCCTGGTGTGACTTATGTTGGAATCAACATGATCACAACGCATATGGATTCATGGAACGAATTGTCAAGCATCTATCGTGAATATCAGTCAAGGCAGCACCAGCACTGGCAATACTCTACTTACGGAGGACTTTTGGTGAGATCCGTCTTGAGGATAACAGGTATCCGGGTCATCTCTGTCACGTCTTGGATGTATTCACCATCCACTTCTCTCAGTGCAAAATAACTCAAATATCTTTCTTTGTTGCTCAACTTCGCTTCTGGTGCCTCGGCTGCAGAAACTGCTATCTTGGAATCGGATTGAGTTCGATGCGGGGCGGGAGGAGGGCCACCGTTGCGGGTAGGTGATGGAGGCATGCTTTGAGTAGAACGGTCAACTGGAGAGTTCAATGCCACACCAGCAGCCATCTCGGTGACTTCGGACATGGAATCGTCCTCATCAAAGAGCGCCTCCACGTCATCGGGTGACATGGTGCCGGTGTCAGTCTGCCGACGCTGAACCTCTATTCTTTCTTTCGCATTTTGCTTGGCCGTCTGAGAGGCGGCCGAGGCGTTGTTCGATCGGTGGCTGGATTTCTCCTTTGGTCTCTCGTCTTCTGGAATGTATGCTGAGGAAGGAACACCCTTCTCCCAGTAAAGCTCTAGAACACGTTCCGTTTTGCGGTACTCTGCTTTCTTCAGTGGTAGCTGATCACAGTGCACTCGCTTTTCGAATCCATACTCCGGTATGAGCACATCGAAGGCGGATTCATAGACACAAATGACGATGCCTTCACCGATAAGATCTCCACCAAGCTCTTGACGCTTCTTGTCCATCATACGGCAAGACTCGATGTGGACGCTCTGCTCCTGCGCAGATTGGGCCGAGTCTTTCTTCGTGTTGCACTGCTCGGCGGTCTTGGAAAGGTTCTCAGCATCTTCCGTAAAATCAACTGCTCCGTTGGAGAGAGCCGCATCAAGCTGTCGGTGGACAACGATGTCGGCATACCGTCTGGTCGGATTTGTGAAGTGGGCATACAATGGTAGGTTAAGAGCATAATGCTGACGTTGCTGCTCTGTCACGAATTTCGGAACATAATATTTTGCTCGTTGCATTGTCTTGATAAGTAAGGTTTCCATACCCTTGCGAAGGTCAGCATCTCGCACTTTGAAGAGGCTATTTAGCAAAGCTCCACTGCTGCTCGTATCAATGTCATAGCCAGCCTTGGTCATTCTTTCGGCAAAGGTCTGGAGGCGTCGAGCATTGGGGGAAGCCTGTCGTCGCAGAAAAGCGGTTTCCGGGAAGGCTGCCAAAATTTTCTGGGCAACAAAGGCATTGGCCTTGTGACTCAGCTCTTCGATAATCTCGTGCGATGCTGACGAATCAAAGATGTTGTGTTCCACGGGCACGTTCTCATCGTCAAGCTGGTGGAGGAGGCGCAGTGGTGGCAGATATGCAGATCGACTGCCATAACGGCTTTCGCGGAACCTATTTGCGATAGTATGCAATGATCTGATGTCCTCGGCGGTAGCACCATGGAGCTTCACATCATTACTCCCTGATATGACTGCATCGACTTCATCGTAGGTGAGCTTGCCAGTGCTCTGAATCACACCTTTACCAACCCAGGGATCATCACTGACCTCACCTGTCTGCTGATCAACCTCAAACACAACGCTGACGGTCAAGCGAGCTTCTCCTGGCACAAGTGAGCAGACCTCGGCAGCCAAGCGAGGCGGGAGCATGTTGACAGCTCGGTTCATTAAATAAACGCCCGTGCCACGTTTCTTGGCTTCCCGATCAACCAGAGAGTTGGCCTTCACAAAATGGGCAATGTCAGCAACGTGGATGCCGAGCTCCACCTTCCCGTTCCGGAGATCTTTGATGTGGATGGCATCGTCGAGCTCCTTGCTACCGTTGGGATCAATCGTGAAAGTTCTCTCTTCTCGGAAATCACGACGCTCAGCTAGGAGTTCGTCCCCTTCAGTAGCCACGGACCATTCTTCAAGACCAACGTTCTTGAGCACCGCCTCCGAAAATTCATCAGAAGCGAAATTGTTATCTCTGAGCAAAGCATCAGTTTCCACTCTCAGATCACCCATTTCGCCCAATTGTTCCACTAGCGTTCCAAATGGATGAAGTGAGGTAATCGGCCACCGCTTAATGCATGCAACAAAAATTCTGTTTGCGTAATCTTGATGCTTCTCAACAAAGTCCCGGGGCGCCTGCTCGGTAGGTATCGCAATAAGAGGGACACGTTTGTCTGTGGGTTTGAACCATACAATCTTGGGTTTGTCTTGTTGACGCTCTTGGTAATGACGGCCTTGACCGCCATCCCTGGCTTGTCTTTCCGCTTCCTGCTTTTCTTTCGTCGCCTGACTGCTTGGGCGAAGAAGTCCCAGAGTCCCCGAGAACATCTGCCCAGCGACACGTTCGACGACTGCGACAACATGTCCAGCATACAGCGGCTTCTGCTCGTCGCTGATTTCTTCTTCCTCCATGAGAAGGAGACTCTGGCCTTCTACTTCAACGTCGTCATTCTTCTTCTGGGTGGGCCGCTGGCGTAGAGAGCCTCGCCGTTTGATACTGCCGTCAGGCGCAATTGTCACATTCTCACCGTTCTGGGAGTCGCTTCTTGTTGGCTTGTCGCTACCACTAGACGTTCGGGTATCAGTAATATCTTTGCGCTTCTTCTTCTCTTCCTTCTCCCGCTTCTGACCCCAGACTTCATCGACATCTAGTAATTCAACTGCAACCAGGTCACCTTCCAGTGCACGGTTTCGGTCTTTGCTGCCACAAATGAAGATGTCGGCATCAAGGTCCGAGGTTGTGACGTAGGCATCTGAGCGGTTCTTCTTGTTCACTCGCAAGATGCCGGCCACGAGTTGGCCATCGTTCAATAAAGCAGGTAGAGTGGCTTGAGGGAGGTATGGCGTGAAAAGTGTCTTGCGTTGCTGTTGCTGCTGTTGCTGCAGCGTCAACTGAGGCTGAGCGTGTTGACTCGCTTGCAAACCAACTCCTTGCCCGCCGAGCTGAGCATTTTGCATCGCCTGAAGCTGAGCGATCTGCAAAGGATTCAACTGTTGTCCAGCAAACATCTGAGGCTGAGCCATCATGACCTGTCCTTGAGGCAGCTGAAGAAGTTGTGGCTGCGCTGCATACTGGAACGAGCCAACGGAGCCCATTGACTGATTCATAGAGCCACGGGCTCTGTGGCCAGGCTGGAAGACGTTTGCATTCACGTTCTGTGGCTGATTGAAGCCACCTATTGTTTGCTGCTGTTGGTCCTGTGGTTGTCCTTGGCCAGCAGTCTGTTGTCGCCAATTACCTTCGAAGTTTCGGGATCCAGTCCGAGCGTGACCTGGTTGACTACCGCGGCGCTGAAGATCGCTTTGGCCAGCCTGAGCGCTCGCTCCAGCATCTGCAGTGGCCATGGGAGGTGGAAACTGGAAATTTGCGGCACCACGGCCAGCAGAAGCACCTCCACGGCCATTTCCTACAGCTAGACTTTGACTTCGTCCATGGCCTCCACCGCGGATGTTCCCGGCTCTTTGAAGTCCCAGCCCCTGAATAGGAGGCTGCACGGCTACAGAAGCCTTTTCGTCCATAGGTGCCGAGTCATCTGAACCCTGAGAACCGGTAGCAGAGGCCCCTGAGGCACCAGGAATGGGGAACTGAAAGCCAGTTGTCGTCCGTTTCTGTTGGGCTAGCTCGGCAGCCTTCTTGGCTTCTGGTAATGCTAGCGAATGTCGACGTTGATGTCCACTGCCAGCGGGCGCACCACGACCACGGGAGCTGCTGTTTTCACGATTCTGACTGGCCGCTTGCTGATTGTAATCACTGAAAGTCGAGCCTGAAGCGCCGGAGGATGGAGCTGGAGGGGGACCCATGCCCATGCCTGGAAGTGCTGACTGGTTTCGACGATGTGAAGCTGGTTGTGTTGGAGTGTTCATGGCACCTCCCAGTTGCTGCATCTGGGGAAACTGAAAAGCATTGTTGTGAGGTGAAAGACCTCCCACAGTCACCTGGCCTTGAACGGGAGAGTATCCTCCCGCGCCGCCAAGAGGTTGTTGTATCATTCCCATATTTACATACTGCTGATGTGTGGCAGCAATCTGCTGCTGCTGCTGTTGGAGCATTTCGATCTGTTGTTGAAGAGCGAGTTGTTCCACTGGAAGACTCGGTTAGCCTTCATCACCCAAGATGGCAGAGAAATGTAGAAGTGATATCAGCACCAAGAGAGGGCCATTGCCCCTATTTGAGAGCAAATTGACTTACTCATCAGAGGGGTGAGCTCAGATGGACTCCTGCGGTGTGCAATGTGAAGTCTGCGCCCCCCCGGCCCTTGAGGAGCAAGGTTTTGTTCCATGCCGAATGTCGTTGGTAGCCACTACTACGATATAGATGCGGCTTCTGAAGGAGGAATATCTGTTCTGTTGAGATAGGTAATCGTGGAAAGTGTGCCGTCAGTCGAAAGCAGAGGTCGTAAAAGGACGGACGGTCAAGGTAGGACCCTGATATGTAATCTGATTAGCCGGGGTTTGAGACTGCAGGGGAACCAGATTACCTTCCAATGATAGTTTTTGAGCAACTCGATTCTTGCACTCTGTGGCTTTTCGAACAAACTGCAGAACTCACGGCACTGCAGGTTCTCGTAAAGACTGCCTAGCAGGATGAAGCAAAATCTATGACAGAATTGGGAGGGAAGGAGAGGATGAACTGAGTAACAGGAAGGACCGAGTTCTTCGAACTAGAAGCCAGAAGGTGATGGGTGTGGTGGCCTGAGGGAGCAGCGACCAGTGTGGTGGGTTCTGTGGGCGATATTCAGAACAGTCAGACAAGAGTACCGAAGGATTGCGAGAGCAAATCTGTAAGAGAGAGTGACTTGAGAAGATAGAAGGAATGGGATGGGGGGATCTCAGGATGCAAGATGAGGTAGAGATGGGGGATGGAGGCAGTGTTCGGAAGTGGAGATACTCGTGCTGTATTGAAACACAATACAGCACAATACATAGTCATTGTTAGCACTTTGAATGTCACTATTCAGAGTGCTTTGTCTCACCATTTACATCTTATACAGGAGTTGTGATGCCAAAGACCTTTGCAAAATCAAATTTCGTATCCACAGTGCATCTCATGCAGGCTGTACCGCCCGTCTGGACAAAGCAAGATTGATTTCATAAGTACTGTAACATCGGAACGAAACCTAGCGCCACTGCCCTTACAGCAGCATTTACATATTCTTCGGCCCCTCATCCACAAGCTTGCTGTCGCACCTTGACTCGCTTTCTTATGCTCGCTTTACCACACGGAGGTCCCCACAAGCACTAATAAAGCGAAGGATTTCCATATTCGCTTCCCCTATTGCCAACTTGGATTTCAGGACGAGCATACTATACTACCATTCTTACTGAAAACTTCTGTCTGAAGCAGAATGGCCCGCGTCCGAGTCCAGACTCCATCGAGCGCATTGAGGGCGAAAAGCATATCGCCGAAATTCGACGATAGTCCGTCAAGGCAATTAATGCTTGATCTGGAAAGAGCTCTCAGTCAGACTCAAATCCATGAGACTGAGCTCCACAAAGTTCACATATATGGCCAGCGGCTGTTCCAAGAACACTTGGATCTGATTGATGCGAAGAGAGCCCAAGAAGAAGGTGCAGCGCTTGACGCTGCCGCATCAAGACATGAGACGGTTAGGAAGGAGGCCGAAGCCGAGTTACAGATCTGGTGTCGAGAAGTGGAAGAGCAGGAGAGACTCAAAAAGGAGCATGAAGAGAGACGCGTACGTGAGCAGCAGGCTCGAGCAAGGGCCGAAGCGGAGCGCAAGGCAAAATTAGAGGCGGAGCGCCGAGCAAGGATAGAGAAAGAGCAGGCAGCTGCGAAGAAGTTAGCTGAAGAAAAGGCCGAGGCGGAGGAAGCTGAGCGGCGGAAACGAGAAGATGCTCTAGCGCAAGCGAAGGCTGAGAGGGAGCGGAAACAGAAGGAAGAACAAACACTGGCAGAAGAAAAATCGCAAGCTGCAGAGGAAGAAGCCGCACGACAGAAAGCTGCTCAGGCGGCTGCTCAAGCTGAGCATTTGATACGATCGCAGGGCCAATCGTCTGCTGGCTCGAGCCCTGACAAGGAAGCTTCGCACCAAAGATATCTTCAGATTCACCAGAATCTCAAAAAGTTTCGAAAGGAATTCTGGGCACAATGTAAGAAGGACGCCAACTTGAAGACAAAAGTCGGAGACATGCGCCGCGCCATTAAGACCAGTGTTGGGCAATTGACAGAGGCAAAGGGTGCGAACAAGCTGCCGGTAAGCAGATTTCCTTGTGACGGTCTCATTTAGTTGATCATTTTTACAGACTGAACGCATCAAGTCGACTTTGAAGGATGCGCTGACCATCCCAAGTCCGCCTGTCGATATACGAGACTACTTTGCCGTCCCACCACCAGAATCTCAAACTCCTGAGCAAAGTCAATGTCCTAGCTTACTGGTGTATTCGCTGAATATCTTCTCCAAGGCCATCATTTCACAGTTCGGCGGAGAATCTGGCATCTCGATTTCTGCTGCTGAGCCAGCAGGCGTCCTCGTAGCTCAGATATTCGCTACTACGGAGTACCAATGCAGAGGACACTCCTTGATTGACATTCTCCTGGCCAAGTTACACCTCGCCTGTCCTGTACTCTGGGGTGTCTACGGGGACGAAAGCACGCCCGAGGGTAGGATGCGCTTGGGATGGCGAAAAGAAGGCGGTGTTTACATAAGCGAGAGTCGACATCATGAGCGTGTTTCTGGCTTAGGCGCAGGGTTTGCATCGATCGCCCTCCGCAACTTCACGAAGTCACGATTGCGGAATCCGTTCCCACCCACCAACTTTTGGGAGTGTTTGGCCAACATCCTGAATGTTCCTCCTGGTGAGGTCCAGCCGACACATTTGTTCGTGCTAAAGGCTATGCTGGAAAATTCGGTCGAAAGATTCATTCATTTCTATGGCTCAGCAGCTATCGCTGCTCTTCGACTGGCGCTCGTCACTTTCCCGACCACATTACCCCGAAGAGTGCAGGACACAGCGGGCTGCAAGGCTATCACCCTTCTTGTCGATATGTTAATTCGGGAAAAGAATCTACGAATTGAGTAGGATAGTAGGATATCATGAATGAAATTGTTGGATAACTTCGCTCATGCATTCAATCTGTGAGTTAATCGACACACAAAAGGTAAAGATACAATCAGTGTTCAGTAGATGCTTCTGGTATGTCCCATTTCTGTCTCTATGATACTCTGTACGGTAACAGAACTTATAAGCCCCCCACATGCCGAGTGATAGAGAGAACCTTGGAGTAGAATCAGCTTTGGTAAGTCAGCTAGTGTCAAGGAGGCCAGGTCTCGCTGCCGAGGATGCACTTACGGAGTACAGGCCGCACCAATCGCTTTTAGTTACCAACTAGTAGTTGTTGGGGTTAGACGACCGCTGTGGGCACTGCTGTACTACTAGTACTACGTAAGAGGTGATTTGCGGGGCGCAAGAAAGAAGCATCAGCCAAGCTATGATTAGTTAGATGCTTGGAAGCACTGCCTGACGTGAGCGAGATATTAAAAGCATATTCAGTGTCTCGTCCACCTTTGTAATCTTTCAGATACAGTACTATCATACCGAGGCCTGGCTCTGTAAGTGGTGAGAGTTATTTTACCCTTTCTGCAATAGCTCTTGCATCATCTATCTCTACTACGTAGTAGATGGGATAAGATTAAGCTAGCTGTAAGATCTTACACTTGCGTGGGTTCTCACCGAACTTCTGGGATTATGGCTGCGTCGTGAGTGGTTGGAAAGGCGAGGGAGTGGCAACGGCGGCACGCACCAGGAAGCACCGTAAGTTCACGAGTTGACATAGATCCTTTATCGCTAGAGAGCCAGCCGTCATCACGCAAGGTTCGCCATACCTTCCTTACCACAGACAGTCCAATTGCCAGCAGGGAGCTCTTCCGCAACTTAACCCCCTTCAGATGTAGTTAGTACATATATCTCTGCTCGCTCTTGAACTGTTCTTCCTTCTCCTATCTTCACTGTTCCTGTGCGATCCTTACATCGCAGAAACGACGGTCACTTTTGCACAGAAAACTCACACAATTCGCGGCAGATGCAGCCAGTGCTAAAAGGTCCAGACATATTCTTTTACACTTGCTTTAAGCGATCTATTCGCTCTATAAAGTGGCGTTGAGCAAGCAAAAACACCTTCAGCCACGATGTCCACCACCGCACTCAAAGCGGACAAGCCGTTCGGTTTTGCTGGAAGCTTCGAGCCTGGTGAAAAGCACGAGAAGGATGCCGGAATCTTGGGGTCTCCCTTGCGCAAGTACAGCAGGATCGGCCCTGCTGTTTCTGGCGCAACTGCCGATTCAGATTCGGACAATATAAATATTGAACGACAGATCGAGCTCGAGGCAGGCGCGGCCATCAAATACCGTACTTGTAGTTGGCAAAAGGTTCGTATCTTTGTATCATCTGGCCCGCAGAATGTCAACCCTAGCATCATGGAGGTCGCATATCCGGGATGGTACTCGAATTTGTTTCGGATGAAACTATGGTGGGAGAATGTGTGCATTGTACTAATCCGCTGTGCAGACTGCTGCTCTTCTTTTCTCAGAATACATCTGCTTGGCGATTATGTCCTTCCCATATTCATATTCGGTTCTCGGCCTTGTTCCTGGGCTCATTTTGACCGTCGTACAAGCGGCATTTGTGCTTTACACGTCGCTGATAGTCTGGTACGCTCCACTCCCACTTGTTTCTGACAATGGACATGGGCTTACCCACATATAGGGAGTTCTGCCTCAGACACCCAGAAACCCGTGATGTCTGTGACATCGGCCAAATGCTATTCTGGAACTCTAAAGCAGCGTGGTACTTCACAGCCGTTATGTTTCTCCTGAACAACACCTTCATCCAAGGCCTCCATGTGCTGTAAGTGTTCCCTGGGGGCTGTCATGAGCGGCAGCTAAGGTATTCTTTTCCAGCGTCATTTCCCGCTATCTAAACACTATGAGCACCCATGCAGTCTGCACTGTAGGCTTTGCAGTTCTTGGTGCGCTGATTTCGTTCGTTTGCTCACTGCCCCGGACCTTCAATACGCTCTCTAAGTTGGCAACTCTCTCTGCCTTCTTCACTTTTATCAGCGTCATTCTTGCAGCTATTTTTGCCGGTATCGAGGACCACCCGGCAGGTTTCAATCCGGACCCGGACCACATTAACAAAACCGGAGTGAACATGGGAGGTAATCCAATCGTGCTTGTCATTCCGGCAGTTGGTACGACCTTCGTGTCAGGCATGAATGCCCTCCTCAATATCAGCTACACCTTCATTGGTCAGATCACACTTCCCAGCTTCATTGCGGAGATGAAGAATCCATACGATTTTCGGAAAGCTCTTTGGCTTGTGACTATTGCGGAAATTATTGTCTTCAGTCTTGTGGGGGCTGGTGAGGACCATCTCACTCTCTTCTGCTTTTCTGTGCTGATTCTAAACAGTTGTGTACGCATACACCGGTACACAGTACAATACGGCACCAGCCTTTGGATCCCTTGGGAACGATCTCTACAAGAAAGTCTCCTTCTCGTTCATGATACCAACCCTGATCTTCCTTGGCGTCCTCTATGCTTCCGTCTCTGCCCGCTTTGTCTTCTTCCGGATCTTTGAAGGCACACGTCATAAGAGTAACCATACTGTCCTCGGTTGGGCATCCTGGGCCGGAATATTGGCGGCAACTTGGATTCTTGCCTTCGTCATCGCAGAGGTTATTCCATTCTTCGCCGACCTTCTCTCGCTCATGAGCTCGCTGTTTGATTCCTTCTTTGGTTGGATCTTCTGGGGTGTCGCATATCTTCGAATGCGTCGCTCACAGTTCGGACCGGGCTTTTACAAGAAGCGAGGCCTGATTAGAGGCTGGGGTGGGATGATCCTAAATGTATTCATCATCATTGTTGGGATATATTTTTTGACCGTCGGAACCTATGTGGGTGATCCGGTAGCTGCATGCTTGTGGTCAAGCTGACTTTCTGTGTTAGGCTTCCGTCGAGAGTATCATTCTTGACTATCGTGTGGGCAATGTCAAGGGGGTGTTCACCTGTGCTGATAATTCTGTTTAGACAACGTCAGAGAGGATGATCCGATCAGGAATTTGCCTGTGCAGGCTGACGAGATAGATCTAGCTTTCGCGTTGCAACAGTAGGCGTGTTTGAGGATGCCGTTGCGGACAGGAGGAGTATTTGTTCCAACAGAACACTTAAGAAATATAAATCCACTCTTTAACGACTTGTGCCTTGAAAAGTATTTGGGATGGCTATTGCAACGGTAGTATATAATCGACGTACTCCAGCTGCTGTGCAAAGAAATCACCTATCCAGCTCTTGCATACGATCACGCCCGTAAGTCGCTCCCATTGTTGATCAAACAACTATTTGGCTTTTCCACCCTTCTCAGCACTTTTCTTCTCCAGGGCTACACACACGTAGCTTAGCACCAGGCCTCTTGTGTGTGAGAGAGAAAGGGTGTGCAGAAGGCCCTGAACAAGGGATCATAAACATACCAGCCTGTTGTTTCTGCCTCATTATATCAGCCTGTGCTTCCTGCACCCGCTTGAACTCGGTGCCGCTCATGTTGTTTTTCTTCTTCTGCACACATAACGATTGAGGGTCAGTGAGGGGGGTACTCGTAAGAACAGAGAGTATATATGAGCAGAGGATGTACCTCGTTGGCCTTTTCTTTCTGCGTCTTCTCCCGCGCTTTGTCTCTCTGATTGCCACGAGCCATTTTCGTGAAGGATTAGCGGCACTGGAGCCGATGCTGATAAGTGGCCAAGCGGGCTTGAAGGTTCAAGGAATGCGAGCCTTGGAGGGCAAAGGGTATGGGAATTGGAATGTTGGTTTAAGTCGAGATGGGGAACAGCTGGCGGTGGAGATCTCCAATTCCGGCGCTGGACTGCGATGTGGCTATTTGTGGTATCAATGATTACATAAGAAGCGGATCTCGTTCCGCCTCCCTGTCGCAGTCCTTCTATTCGGCGCCGCTGAAAAGTGCGTTCCAGCGTCGTATTGAACCATCCAGAGTAGCGATTTCATAATCCCTAGGGCTTTGATTTGCCTCGCGGCTTTAGATAGCATGCTATAAGGACAATCGAAGCATAATCCCATTGATTATATCTATGCTCTGTGGAGCGCCATCAGCTCAAAGCGGCTATTCGTGGTGTTATAATAACTGGTTAGGGAATCTAGAACTCTGTATATGTTACCAAGGGGGATACCAAGTGTTTGACAGGTGCAACAGTTATGGCGTGACTGCATTGAGCGAATTCTACTGGTAAGTACGAGATTCTTCAAACAGAGCTCTGCTGATAGTCAAGTACTTCATGTCAAGCATACTATCAAGACTGTGACAACTTTCGCCCTTCCATCGAACCTACCTAAACGCCAATCGTTACGCCGAGTTGTAAATCTGAGCTTGCGTGGCCGAACATCATTTCAATAAAGCAATTGACCTCAGAACCAGGTTCCAAGAGTATTTGAAGCACAGCTTTCTCTTGCCGTGCAGACCTGCTGGGTGCACCGTGAATATTGTTCTTTCGATGGCGTTGATACAGTTGAAAGCATAGGCGAAGGGGGTTTGACCCTCAAATTCTTGATGCAAATCCACATATTGAAGAGGGTAAGTACAGATGTGCTCTATCTCTTACTTAGGACCATACCGCTTTCACTGACTATAAGATAAAAATCTGGTTCCGAGTATGAGTCGGATACTCGAGCGGGATATGTTGAGGAGGAAACATTCGCGGAGTTACAAAGTCGTGCATCAAAAGTCGTCAATATACGCTAACTAGGATGAGGTCAAGCTAGCTCTTGTTGTGTTACCGTTTGCAGGCGGCGAAGACGGAGAGGGTCGTCAGAGGGGACGAAAGGCTAAAGCTTAACTGATACATGCCTATGAGCCATGTGAAACTGCCTGAAAGTAGGCCTTAAAGATCTTTACAATAAGGGGGGTCCTAGCAGCCACTCTAGGGCTCCATCTACATTTCGCACTATTTACGCAGCGCCGAAGCTCAGCTAGAGTGTGCTAGTGACGCTCTAATATTAGCGTATATTGGAGACCTTTGATGCACGACTCTGTTGCTCTTTGATTTCGTCCTTTTCGCCCGATCCAAGAATCAATACTCTTCCTATCATTGTCTTTTTGCTAAAAGTGTACACTTCTGCCGTTCAAGTTGGTCATCATCCAACCATCAGCCGCGCAACGGCTTGATGGGCGCGTAATGGCATTTTCGGCCAAATCAAATCGCCTTGCTTCGTGCATGGGCCAATAACAGGGCGTTTCAGGCTGGAAGAAAGCGAATGTTCTCAACCAGTCCTTTACTTCTTCCACACCTGCGCTCTGAAATTCGGCAGCGAGATTGCCGGTTTCAGCGACAATGATATCGCGTCAATTTCCAGCAAGTTCTGTGCCCTTCAGGCTATTCTGCAACCTATTTGTGTTGAAACAGTGGGTACCTGTTCCTTCACGAACCGCGGCCTTCACGACCAATTGCTAGTTGAAGCTTGCTTCGCGCTGACGATAGTCAAGGCATGAAGCTTGATGCTCGATTACACAGCAAGCACCAAATCTTGATCTTGATTACATGCTGGATGTTCTTCAATAGCTCAACCGACTGCCCTCTTCTCTAATATTCATGCTTTTTCATTTGTTCTTTCTGTTCATTTCCTATTGTGACTACAACTATTGACGCCTGGTGCACATTCATTCTACAATAATCACACCATCATTCAAGGCTCCTGTTAGCATTATTGTTCACTTCGATCCATCTGCCAATTCACAGTCACTACCCGCAATCTTTATTTTTCCTGCTTTACCCACGCAGACCAATCCTACTGAGTTCCTTCATTGCTATCCGACTACCAACCCTATCTTGCACTCGACTTCAACCATCTTATCAGCTACCTCATCCTCTTTTACGTCTCCTACGAAAGTTATGGGCTGTTTCGGGAAATCCCTGGCTGGCCCAGGATACGTCATCCTCAATACAATCCGAGTGCTCAATGTCATCAGCTTGCTGGCTGTCATCGCAGCCTGCTCTGTCATGCTCGTCAAGACATTTGTTGTTAGTAAATTCTTCTTTTTCGACGCGTGTGGACACGTCGTCAAGGCTATTATCGCTGGTAGGTCGGAATTGTACCGATTTGGTTACAAGAGCGCTGACGGTCTTCAGGCTTCCTGATCTTTACCGAGATTCCTCTCTTCAGAAGCTATCTTGCTCGAAATTGGCCCCTCTTCAGTCGAGATTCCGGCTTTGTCATGCTTGGTGTGACAATGATTCTTCTGGGAAACGCGATTTTGGGAAACCTCAACAAGGAAGCAACTAGTCAGGAATCACTTGGTCTGGCATTCTGGAGAATAGTCATTGCTTCAGGCATTGTGGTCATCGTCATGGGCTTTGTCAATATCCTCTCGGTCAGTCGACATATCCACGCAATCAGAACCCTAACTAATTCCTACTGCAGAGCTACGTCTTCCGCGACACAAAGATCGGCCTAAACGCACGACAAGTTCGATCTCACGGTGCAGTGGCAGAGCAGAAGGTGGTCAGTGGTGACTCGACTCGGAAGTCGTTTCGAAAGTCTTTCCATCTGGGACGAAAAGACAACCTACCATCCTACTACTCCAACTCAGTCTACTCGAGGTCCAACAGCACCAGATCAGAGAAAGCTGGCTCACCACTCCGAGGGCTACAAATCTCGAACCCGACATACAACAATTCTGAGCAATTCTCGAAATATTCTGGCAGTCCGGAAGTGGCTACTCCAAATCTGGCGCATCATCCTGCCATGTACTCGAACAGGGTGTAAGCAAGGGCAGGAAGTGAGTGTATGATGTGAGATGGGATTGGGCGTTGTTGAGTTGCTTTTGACAAGCACTATGATACCATGCTATGAGCAAATTTCACTCTTTACAAAGCCTACGAAGAGACCAGCACAGTCGTAATTAAGTCGTTCATTAATCAATGATCTTACTCCCGGCTTTTATCATAGTCTACGCTTGGTACTTGTTCCTATACTACTATGTGAAAGGTCAAAAACAATGCGCGTCATTCTGTGGGATGACATGATGGTTTTCACTATGAAGCTTCGCGGGTCATGGTGCGTCATCCCGCAGCTTGAACTCTGTGTCCGCAATTGCACGTAAAATAATTGTTTACCCACCTCAGAAGCTGCAGACCAAAGACGACAACCAAGAACCACTCGCATCGCCATTCTTACCTGCTCATCCCTTCCTGCGCAGCTGAATTCTCCCTTCGCCCGCGGGATCGAGCGACCAACGACAAGTGCCGAGCACCCAAAATGCCCACCCTCCTCCTAACGATCTTCCTAATTCAGCTCTCCATCCACCTAATCAACACCATCGGCGCATCTACCCTCAACGAGCTCGTAAGAAAAACACCCGTCCCCCTATCTCCTCCTACCCGGTTAAATCTAACCCAGGTAGTAACGTCAACCATAGCTATGGACCCTCTACACCCGCGCCCCGCTCTCCACAACCTCGCAACCAATGCACGAACAGACGCGTCTGCGCCGCGAAGTCGTGCGCCTGAAACGCGAGATGGCGGCCACGTCGGCACAGGACAATTTCGCGCGCTGGGCCAAGATCAGGCGCGAGCATGACAAGGCCTTGGCGCGGCATGATGAGCTCGGTACGTACGGGAAAATAAATCACCTGTTCTCTCTTCTCTTCTCTTCTCTTCTCTTCTCCTGTGTGCAGAGAGAAGGGAGGGGGCATGGCTTCCTGGGAAGAAGTTATGTCATACTCGATGGTTGGTGGGCTGACGAAGATGATTTTTTTCTTTAGCGGCGACGAATAATTCCTTCCGATCCAAATTCAACACCTACGCCTCGGCGACGAGGTGGATCTCCACGAATGGACTGCGTCTGTTTCTGCAGTTCTGGCATGCCAGGACGGCGGTGTTTAGATTGCCGCTGAAGCTAGTCCTTATTAATCTAGATTAATAAGCTTATTAATATAGCATTAGGCTACTTTAAGAAGTTAGCTATATATGTATAACTAATTTTCTTAGCGCTAGCTATAAGCTAGGGGATGAAGATGGGGACTGTCAATACTGGGGGAGGCAGAGCACAAGAAAGAGAGGCGAAGAAAAGTCAGTGACGTTGCAGGAATGCCAGTCTTTAGAGCAACCTCATATGGCTATGACAATGTTGCTGGTACGAGCGTTTCATCTTCCAGCGTCTACATCCTGATCCAACCACGTGGTAATCCTGCTGGACAGTCTGGTAGACCGTTGTACAGCAGACGACTATTCAAGTCATCAAAGCAAAGTACAGGAAAAGGGAACCAAGCTTAGGATGAAATAGATTTGACATTTACAAAGGTAGCCGAATGCAGAGTTGCCGAGTTGTGGGGCAGGGAATCAAACGGATGACCAAGACATCCCGGCATCGTATGCTCGGCTCCCTGGAAGGAAATAGATATTGAACAAGAAAAAAGCTCGGAGTAGTAGTGTCAGTCATGTTGACAGGGAGTGGATATCGGATGAGGCGGTTTGGTCAGTTACAGGCCTTCGTGGATTATGCCATGATCGCTATAGCGAGCAGGTGTTGTTTCCGCTGGGCCAAAGGAATCAAATTGAGGGAAATGAGGAGAAGATGCCGCTTGAGATCCAACGATACCAGGTTGTGCTCCCGCTTGAAAGGAATACCTTATCGTCAATGGTATGCCTTCCGTAGGACTTTTTTCTTCATAAACCAATTTGGTCACGTGAGCCAGATTCTTTCCAATGGAGCAACTCCAGCTTGATTCTCTCCCCATACATCAGGCCGTGTATGTAGCAGTCACCCAACAATGTAGGACCCCTTTTACATGGACGGATGACGTAGGGGATGCTACATCCTTGGAAGATGCATATCTTGTCTCCCGTCTGTGCGAAAATGGGTACCCAGCCGATAAACCCTCTCTTACTCGAGAAGAACTTTTTTCCTCGAACGAAACGACGAAACGCTTGTTTAAAGGGCTTGGATGTCGGCATGTGACGTTCGGTCTCTTTCGTGCGGGCCTAGATGAAACACTAATCATCATCAGTTGTCGGTAGAACATTGTCCTGCCTTTGCAAGGTTCAGCCTAGGACGCCTCAGAGTACTTCAGGGAATGCAATTGCGGTCGTGGTATTATTCATGGTGTTTTTGCCACACTTAGAGTCAATTTCATGAACACGTCAAAGGATTCGTCATAGCTGGCAGTAGCTCTTTCGCCTGGATCTGCAGTGTCGAATTTCAGAGTCCTGCTGAATATCTCTTTGCTGCTTTCTCGGGTCGGATATGGCTGTAGTGAAAGGACTACTTCCTTGCATACCATTAGCCAGGATAGCAATTTCCTGTCAGGCCGTATCCTATCATCAACTATCAGTGGAAGGGTTTCGCCCTTGATTGCATCAGGCCTTTGGTCAATGGTAGTGTCTACCAGATTGATAACGCGGCCAAGAACATTAAGTGTCTGCATGCTGCCAGTCAGCCGGAAACATGGTGCGCTGTCGGCGTGGTATAGAAAATAATTGCTGGATATTCCGTCACGCGCATCTAAAAAAAAGAGAAGACCTATCCTAAGGTCAAACATAAATCAGATTGAGCTTCGGAATTTTTGCTATGCACCAGTGGGACAAAGGAAGGATCAACATTGCTAAGTGCTGGAACCCAACTTGGAAGAGCTCCAAGCGATGGTTCGGAAGGAAGCCAGTTGACAAAGAGAGAACATCAAGACCGAGACTGTGTAGTTCTCTATAAGTTTCTGTTTAAATTCTTTTTGATAATTCCAGTATGCAACTCAGCAACGGACTTGTTGTAGCCGATAGAACCGCACGATACATCCGAAGCAATACCTACCAAAGCGAAAACGTTGTCGCGCGGGCCTGAAGCTTGCAACGCTCGTGTGAACAACATCAACCCAGTGAGATGCAACAAGTATCCCTTCGGGTAGCCGCTCTTTGCAAGGCCGAGCACGCCAGTAATGGTCACTATCGTAGGCCTTGCCGACGTTTGGGCATTCCTAACAATGTATGCGACATCAAGGAGCATTTCGGGATCCAAATGTAGTGAGCCACATGGCATCGTGCAAGCCTTTGCAAAAATAAGCTCCTGGCAAACCCACACGCGAGAGAACCATGGTCGATCTAGAAGAGACCACAGAGCCGTGTCCAGACAGGAGGGGGACCTGCTTCGCCGTCAACGTCCAGCATATTACATCCTCCCATATTGAAGGTTTGTGCTGCATTATAGACTTGTTTTGCGAGATCAATGGCCACTTGGTCAGTCTCTAGCTGCTCTCCCAGCAAAATGATGACTACATCTGCCTGCTTGTAGATATTTGTCATCATCCTCATCTGGTCGGTCTCGTCTTCAACGTTCGACTGATTGATACAGGCGGCGTCTGTCCAGGGATAGCTATAGTTGCCGGTTTCCCGAAGCTGCCACAGCGCATTGAAGAGGTTGCTTGTTACTTGAAATACCTTATCATCACAACAAACGTTTCTAGATTCTGACGGATCACCCCTTTACATAGGAGAGAGCCTTGTAATGGAGCTTTTAAATGAAGTGTTCTCTCATCAGTCTGCAGTGTATTTGCTTACTTCCCTTTCCAGGAAGGGGCCTCAAAGCCTGGTTTTCAGCTGTCCAGGGTTCTGTTGTATTGGAAGCAGGTCTCGGATGGGCTCCCCATGGCGTATTTTGGTGGCTAGGAAGCATATTGCAGCTCCATGTACGTCTAGGTGATGGCTTTTGCTTACCGTTGAAGCACATACATTGTCAGAACCATTTTGAGACGCGATCCTCAACACTGCCTGACAACATCTGCGCGTGGCTGCGCCTTACTCATTATAGCTAGCTCCTCTTCTCCAATCCTTAAAAAATATCCATAACCTCCGCACTGCAATAGCCCATAAGATCTTTCTAATCTTCTCTCCATCTCCGCGCTCAAAGAATCGCATTCGAAGCTCACGAACAGAGGCGTCCTTGACCCTCAAACCCATATCAGCTTCGGGAGAAAGTCCCCGGACACCCTGTCTCTCCTCTGTCTTCGGACTCTGGAGACTGCTCAGGACTGCGGAAACGCGCCGCCATAAAAGCAATTTTTCTGCGGCTTACGCCTACCTTCGCCTTCTGCCGGCATTGTGTCCTTCTGGACGCTGGTCCTCGCTCCCATACATGGCTCGACCTTGTGCCGTTTGTACTCTCTGTCTGCTTATCGACGATTTTCCAGCTCGGGTCTGTGTCGCTTGCGCTGAGGGAGGGACCGCCTCGAAAGAGGATGGGATGAAGATATGAGTCCGAGCCCTCCTCTCGGCCTGGTTGATACTATGGCCTTGAGTGCTTATGGGATCTTGTTCAAGGAGCGGGGGAGGAGGTGACAAGGGTACGAATTGGAGTCGGGACTGGGACAATCACAGCTGAAGGATTTACTCTCCAAGAGAGAGGATGCATGTTTGGTGAAAGGAGAAGGTTTGGTTGCCATTCGTCGTGTTTGGAAAGTTATGCGATTGCCTTTCCTGAGCTTGAGGGCTTGGCCTCAGGTGAAAGAGATTGGTAACTCGATGGGGCTTATTCTTGAGGCGCGGAGACCACAAATTCTTCTTTTGAGTCTGTAGCTTATGGCAAAGCGGTGGTCATGGCTTCATGATTGCAGACGCTCGGTCAAACGAGCCAGACTCGGTCTGTTTGATGTTCACATGATGATCACTACAATCAATAGAGTCAAGCACTTAGGCACCGTGCTCAATGAGCTGGTTGCTGTTGACGAGAACGATTGAAACATTTCTGATGGACAACGGACTTTCTTGTACATCATTCATTACCCCCGAATTGTTATCTGAAGCAGCGCAAAAATAGAAATCGCAACATGGCGGGCAGATGCTCATGCTGTCGATCATGTTCCTCTGTAGAACTTGTTCTCCACGAAGGGCATCTTCACCACCTCCGCCTGTCTAACATTTTTTCTAACCTTGATACCCAACTTCGTCCCTTTCTTATGCCATCCATTCTTGACCAAACCCATGGCAATGTTCGTCCCTCCCAGGCTCGGGCTCGGTAATCCGCTCGTCACCTTCCCAACCACATCTCCGCTCTCCACATCCACGATCTCTGCCCCTTCTCTGGCCGGCGCTCCTTTCTCGGCTATCAGTCCCACCCGACGCCGTTGCATGGTCTTTGGCGATGCCAGCTGCTCAAGGATCTTGCTGCTTCCATTGAAATTGGCAGCGTTGCCAGAACGTCGCTCCTTGCTCACTGTCCAACCTAGTCCTGCTTCAGGTGGCGTGGTCGAGATGTCTATGTCGTGACCATAAAGACACATACCTGCTTCTAGACGCAAGGAATCTCTAGACGCGAGACCCGCGAGGCGGACCGTCGAGGAATCTGCGAGGAGCGCTTCCGCGATCTTGTTTGCGAGCTCTGTGGAGTCGCCGCTTTCGGGTGGAATGGAGATCTCGAAGCCGTCTTCGCCTGTATAGCCGGTGCGTGACACGACCAGGGACGGTGTGTTGGTGCCGTCTGGTAATTTCAGCTGGAGGTACCTAGCGTTGCCGAAGTGGAGGTTGGAGAGGTCTGTGTCCATCTCTGGGTCTTCCTCGTCGAGGAAGATAAGTGATTGCAGGGCTGAGACGGCTTTCGGGCCTTGAAGTGCAAGGAGTGAGTGCTTCTCAAGGACCATCCAGTCCAAGTCGTTCTCATCCGTGACCTCGTGCGTCTCTCGGAACTTTGCCATTTCGGCCTGGATGAAGGTGAGGTCGTTCTCTCGACAGGCCGCGTTCGTGACGAAGTAGAAGGCTTGATTGCCAACCCGGGTTATGACTGTGTCGTCGACTATGCCGCCGGAAGGGCCTTCTAGGAGACATGATAAAGTGGATTGATACTTATTCAGGCTGTTTACGGCAGTAGGTGTTATCTGCATCAAGAATGCTTCTGCTGAAGGACCCGATAGTTTGTGCTGAACCCTAGCTACGCCATCAATTGCAATTCTAAGAAAGAGGAATAACACCATACATATGGCTGACGTCGAAGATGCTCGCTTTCTCACGCGTCCAATGATGGCTCTCGACATGGCTTAGATCATCGTAGTAGAGTGGCATAGAGTATCCTCCGAAAGGGACAAACTTGGCTTTTTTGGAGACATGCAGATCGTACAGAGGAGTCTTCTGTAATTCGTTTTGGGCTCCAGATGCACACCTACGTTGGATCACAGGCGTAAATGTAGTTCGCCATGGCAGGTTCTTCCTTGATAGCAGTGCATGGGTTGTCTGTGGGCGAGAAATATTCGGATCCCAGGCATTCCTGGTGGTACAGAGCGCCCTCGAGGTATGGAGTCTGGTCTTGATCTTTTTGGCAAGACATTCTGCTTGCTTAGTACATCTATCCAAGCAAAGAACACTGCTTCTACCAGCCATATTGGTGTCGTGCTCAGCTTTGGTCTTCTGCCATGAAGCAAAGGTTGCAAACAGCTTTGAAGGTCCAAATGGTTGTTGTTGAACTGTTTGAGTGCCGTGTGACATACGCGTTTTACATACGTTTTGTTACAGATCTGATACACATTTAGCAGGAGCTCCGCATGTAGTTTTAGTATCAGCGTTCCGCACTCTGCGCACTTATTTAGATAAGTACTAGTAGAACAACTTGCTATTTTAACTCACTTCCACAGAGTAGTAGCAACGTTCAACAGCTGTTTGCTCGATTCGGAGAAACTACAAGCTCGGCATCCGAGGATGATTGTTACCATTTGTGACTTCACCATCACTGCTGTTGTAGATCTCTTTTCTGTTATTAAGCTGTAGTTCGTGATGGCCTCCACGGAATTAGGAGGGTTCTAGCTGCCTGTTGGATGCCCTATTACAAAATATATTCCAGATCGACGAGATAACTCTTGATTGATTTGCGATCATGGCTTCTCTGTCAGCGTATGACCTGTGGCCCTCCTGTTGACCAAGAACCTATCGCTAAGTGGATGAACAGGATAAAACCGTTTCTACCCTTTCTCTTGACGTTTCTCGTTCCGAGAGGGATATCATACTACCGTGCCATCAAAATCGCCATCAAGACCCGTCCTCCACCACGGCCCCTTCCAGCCAAGACATCTCGAGGCCTCAATATCCTCTTCCTCTCCATATGCCTGTTCTTCTTCATGAGCTTGCCATCCCACTCGCCGTCTTACCAGCCTAATATCTTCGAACTCACGAAATCACGATTTCATATCCCGACGGATGTACTCTTTACTCGTCTTGCCATGGTCCGCCCACTTACCTCGTCTGACGAAGCACTAAGAGAAAAGATAACGACTCCAATGTACGTGTCTTCCCTCTGCTACCCAGCCCACCAGCTCTCTTACTAATTTACTCTTTCCAGAATGCGCCAACTCTACCTTCGCTTCGGTGCCACCACTCTCCTAACATGCCCCTTCTGCCACCCTACAGATCCCAACTCCTACCTTCTGCACCACCTCCCAACCAATACCCTCCTCCCTCACCTGATTCACTTCCTCCTCCTCGGCCTCGCCACCTCAACCCCCATTTCGGGGCCCTCAACCAACGCCTTCCGCACCAAACTCTCCCTCTCCGCCCTCACCCTTGTAATCCTAGATTTCTACCTAACAACCACCTACTCCAACTCCATCCCCCCTTCCAACTCCCCTTCAGTCCCACACGGCATCTACTGGACGACTCTAACCATCCGCCCGCTCATAATATGTGCTCACGATATCCTCAGCTCAGCGTTAATCTATATCTCCGCCACCAATCGTCTTCCCTTTATCTTCCCTTCAACATCCCCAACATCAGCACATGACCCTGAAGTAGTGAAGAAGCGGCAAACGCATCTCCTGACGCAGAGCTCTGTGGCGATGCAGACGGCCCTCACAAAACTGAGGGCGTTTGGGATTGCAAGGAGTGCAGTTGTGAGAGATGCAGGTGTGAATGGGTTGAAGGGGAGGGATGATGAGTATTGGAGGGCCGTTGTGGGGATGGAGGGCCCTACAAGAAGTGGTGCTGATGGGCATGGGGCTGGGAACAGAGATGTATCAGCGGGGAGTGTTTGGGAGGAAGAAGAGGTGATGGAGGCGGTGTCCAGGGTTACTAATGGGGGAGGGTTGGATGTTGAGAAGGTGAGGAGGGAGGCGGACATTTTCGTGGAGAGTATGACTCAATGGTTGGAGGAGGGTGTGGAGGATGGTTAGATAACTAGCTATCTAAGAAGCAAGGGGATTGGGATAGTTGTTACTTGGATCGTAAAGCGCTCTGTAGCGGAAGACTTCTCAAGTCTAGGTCAGATTGGAAACGTACGAGCGTGAATCATGATCAATCAACCCAATCTGCCTCGTGCGAAATCGGATTGAATTCCCTTCTCAGGATATCACCTCTCGTGGAGGACACCAGTGTAGGTAGTGATCTTTCCGAGTCCCTCCTCGTAACAAAGTCTCCAACCAGAAACGAACCAGCTCTCAGGCAGGTATTCGTCGTGAAGATACTAATATAGAAGTAATCGTACCATTTACCAGTACACCAGTATCTGCGCGAGAAACACGAATGGGTCAGGATATTTTTCACGATAGTTCTTTTTATTCGAATACGACCAGCACGGCATGACTCGCTTAGGAGCGGTGTTTCAGGTGGTTAGGCAGGCAGGCAGGCAGGCAGGCAGGCACTTGATCGCGATTCATGCTATTTATTATCTTCGATCGAAACTACTCAGTTGCAGTAAACTTTTACGGAATCGGGGCAAACGCAACGGTCTTTGCCGATCGATGACAGCTCCCCCCTCCCCTTCCAAACGCCTGGCCGCACACACTTTCGTTTCCCAAGTACCCATAGCTCGGTTGGAGGCCGTCTTCCGGTGCAGGAAAGAGGGTGTGCTGAAATGAGGGATAAATACGAACATTCACAATACGTATTTGTTTTCCGCTTTGGGATTTTATGACCTCCGTGTGATGGAGTGTGCCTGTAGGATAAGCTCCCTCATCTTGCTTTGCAGGTTTGACTTGATCTCGCTATCGAGATCAAGCAGTTGGGCAGGGTGAACTAGTCCTTTAGGGCGTTGTGCAGTTTCTCGTGCGGTGTGATGAGCATTTTCCGTCTCGAGATCCTGCACGGAGTAGGGGGGAGGCTGGCATCAATTTTCCTATGCGCTGCTGTGGTGTAGTGTGACTTCTCTGTATCTCCAACGTTCTGAAGTGCGCAGGAGTTCTCCATTCCTTCCTGGCATTTCACCTGCCTTAGTCTTCATCGGACTATTAACGAAATCGGTATCCTTGCATGCACGTTCGGTTGAGATCCGAGAGTTCATCCCTGTCGTCAGTCAGTTTCAGTATTGCAGACAGCGGATGTAGAATTTGAATAGTAATGTCTTAGGAGCAATGTGCATTCGTCATTCGAATGGAGAATCAGCAAGACGGAGGTCCAGGTAACGGCATCGGAACCGAACCGGGCAATTTAGATAAGGCAGAGAGGGTAACAACGATCCCAACATCGTGATGCATATCGTGCCAATTTCTTCACGGAGTATTATAGCTATGGAAATAAGTGGGGAAATGCAGCGTGTGCAGCCATGCCATGCCATTGGTGATGCGATCCCTCGCGCTAGGTGAGCTGCTGAAGATGCTGCTTCCGCGACCTGCAAAGTGCTCACGGTAGACTCTTGCGGCTCTCGGAGTCCCGATGACGGGTTATACTCGTACTGCACATCGAGCTCACTGGCATACTCCTTAGAGTTCACACGATAAGTTCTGACAGCTTCCGGTGGCAGATCAAATGCAACGTGCATGGTACAGATCTGGCGTAGGACCTCCTTTCAGCTGTTGACAGCTGCGGTACGAGCTGTAGTTACTACGGTAGGAGGCATAATGATTGTCACCTGCGTACTAGTAACTGTTTGTAACGCCAAGATAGAACGCCACAAAATTGCTCGATTAGAAACTAGTCTATTTTTCTCAGTATCAAAGTGTGCATTTCTTTAGCATCAACAAATGTCTTGTATCTTGTTAGCATTGAGAATTTGTAGATGGCGCAGAATGAGATAGAATCAGTAGAATAATGCGTAAAATCAACAAAACGCGCGTAGAATGGCGACAGTAAGCATTCGTACAGAGCAACAGGGTATCTGTATGAGCGCTGTTAATGACGTTACTTACTAGTGCGCAGGTGACAATCATTATGCCTCCTACCGTAGTAGTCTCAACGCAGTCGTTAAGGCCAATTGTATTTCCCCCTGTGCCACTTCTGCTGCAGCATTCCATGCACACTAAGAAGGATCATGCAGTGATACAGGTCTGGCTAATGCATGTTGGCGGCAGACCCCTTCAAGTAGTCCAGGCGAGCAAGCAATAACGACGTTTGTTGTAACACAATACAGCTCAGGTGGAGCTAAGAAGGGTGGAGACCAGGCCTGAATTTTTAAGCTGCTTTTTGAATTTCAATTGTGACCACAGGTCTAGATCACTGGAGGCATGCATCGAATTGTGGAAAACCGCATTCTGGTCGTCACGGGCGCTGAATGTTGGTGTCATACCTTGGACTTGAGTGGTCAAATGGTACTTTCCTTCTATGAAACAAAAGTTGCCATCAGATCTCTGACATTACGATATGGCTATGCAACGGACACTGATGCTGGTGTGCTTGTCAGCCGTAAGTTGTGTGGTTGGTCAGCTAGGAATGAGTGGAGAGCTGTAGACTCGACAAGGACATTGAGCAAGACGATGATGATCGGCAGATTCATCCGCTGTGGCTGGCCTTGGCAAAGTCGCTGAGGTGGATGGGTGAGAGGGAGACTCTACGCTAACTAAGATGAAGTGAATGGTCAGGGAGGATACTTGCAAGTCCGGGACCACAAAAGAAGATCAGTACTACGTAGCTGGATGACTGGCGCGCGTGCAGGCTGCAAGATGGCTCAATTGATAAATGATGCTGTCTGTCATACCCCAGAGAGTGGGAACCATGGTCCATGGTCCAAGGTCCACGACCATGCTTATGGAAAATGGATAGATGTGGGTCTTTGTTCCTTAGCCCGCTTCTGAACATTGAAGAGAGATACTACGTACACTTCGATGGTCTCCGTCCTTAACGACGTAGAAATTCAATCATGAGGAAGTGGAATCTACATGGTAGTACAGCAACAGTGACAAGCCTAAACGGGTACTACGTGAAGAGGAGAAGTCTATGCATGCTCCTGACAAGCGCAAGAAGAGGCTTCTGATCTACCGTCTTGCATATGGTAGAGGGAAAGGACCCTAGCGGAACCAATGCTGATCAGTAAATCTCTGGCCGGGCTGCACTACTCCATAACGAGGATCCATCACTTGAGAGATGAGTCTCGGCCTCCCAAAGAAACTCTGCCCGCCCAGATGCCGAGTTCGACTAAAAGTCTTTTCACGGAATCGTTCTTTTGGTGCATCTGCGTGTATGCTCTGAGTGATCAGTACACCACAGTCACAATAACTGCATTTTGCGCAGTACATTCATAATAATCGGTTGGGGAATGCTGGAATGAGTTTCTATGGGAGAGAGACTACTGGTCACCTCAGCTGTGAGTACGGGCGCTGGAGCTCAGTAGTCATCGTAGAGTACGTGGTAAGGTTGGCCACTCTCAAGCAATGGTCCCCATTAGGAGAGACTTTTGAGGGAGAAAGGTAGTAGTAGATAACTAGTAGTCTGGGGATGTTGGAGTGCCAAGCACCTGGAAAAGAAAGGTGCAGTGCTAGCTGGATGTTAGGTGGACAAATCTTGCCACCATGCCGTGAAAGATGGGCGAATCGACAGATCAACAAACAGGCCACCTCGTGTTCTGCAGCAAGCAGGAGACATTTTTCTATCAAAATCTTTACTACGTAGTTAGCAGAAGAGGATTCTCATCATGTAAAACGGCTGGGCAAGGTTAGGTGTGGCTCCCAACAGGGTGTTACATTTTAATTGCCAATGTTCTACCAAGTCGGCATTTCTATGTACAAGAATGATATGCGGGGCACCTGACCAATGATTGAAAACCTCATGGCAGATGCAGGGTATCGAAGAGAGGATGGCGTAAGATGCATCTAAGTGATTGGGGTAAAGTCAGCACAGACTCCCTTCTGCAGGAACTTTCGGTGGTTTATAAAGGTGGTACAAGAGCGGTGCAGCGCGCTGGGAAATACCAGTGATCCCTTAATTTAATGATGCTTTTGGCCTAATGCTAACTAGGGTGGTCAATTGGGTTGGGACCTCGATTTCTCGCATGTCAAGCTCAATTTTGCAACGCCCCTGCTCCCCATAAGTTACTTTAGCAACAACTCACAGCACTTGAAATACGCCCGAGACCAGCGAGCTTGAACCCTTCTCCCCTCCCTTTCCCCTCCCTTTCTGCCGTATTGCAATGAAGTCCTGTTGCTAAATAGACGAACCTCCCTTGTTGTTCTCACAAATACTCCAGTAGCTGCGGAGACCGATGCGGCAGCTGGCCCTCGTCCCAACGATAAAATCTCCACTTCGCCGTGAACCCTCCCTTTCCCAAGACCTCCACCTATCAAAATCCCCTTCACGCTTTGGCAGTGGCGTCACTGCCGTAACTAATCACTCCTAAACATTCACTTGAAACTCTTCACACCATCAAAAATCGTTCTTAGCGAGCCCACTAGGATGGAAAACCCGGGGTTTTAGGCACACGACTCCACCATACGTAGGAGTAGTAGTCGGTGACATAACTGACAAGCTCCATCAGCAGCAGCAGCATTACCGTTTATCATCACCGTCTTCTTCGCCTCTGCCTTTCCTACTGCTCTTCTCACGATGTATGTTTCTTCCTAAGTCGACACCAAAGCAGTTCAGTCAGGTCAATTGTTGTTCAAGACACCCCTTTTACGGTGTCATTTGCCAGTTTGCCCAGCCTACCACCGGTCACTTGTGCTCTTATCAGCCCTGAGGCGGAGCTATCTTGGGGGCGGCGAACCGTCCGCTTCTCAACGCAGATCCCACCTCAACTCTTTTCGATTCTGTTCCTGCCGCAGAGCAGCCCACCACCCACCACCTTGGCTCACATTTTCGTAAGCAATACACACCTGACTTTTGTTCTCTCTTCCACCACCACCACCATTTGCCTTGATCACTCACATGATATTGTGCACACAGGCACCATTCTCTACGAGTTCCTTGCTTGTCTCACCTGTCAACCACGTCACGACCGAGATCTACACGGCCTAAAGACCCTACCGATACGAGCTCCACTGTCTACACGGTCGTGCCGTCTACCTCCCAATCCTTGCCATCAACATTTTCGGAGCACATTCGCACACCGTATAATGGTCCCAGGCTCAGTTGTTGTGGATCCCTGAACTACGGCTACTTATCTACTCGATCACCATGATATCGCAACAAGCCCACTTGGTTAGCAGTGAGTAGCAGGAGCAGCGAAGCACAACGTATCTGGATCAATCTCACTGGATGAGCCCAAACATTTGCGCAGGGCGATACCACCACAGGTGTAGCCCTGCTCGGCTGCCACCATGGCTTCAACAGCAGATGAGGACCCTACGGTTTCTCGCGGCGATAACGAGCCCGAGCTAACTAGCCAGGGCTCCATGCAGACGCCGGCAACCGACGCTACCTCCATCAGAACAGCTTTGCATGTTGGTGCAACGTCGTCGCCAGCGTTACCGAGCCCTTCAAGCTCTGATCCCTCACCTACAGCCGTAAGATATCGGCCTAAAACACCCTGTGGATCTACCTCAGTTGGAGATGGGTATTTTGCCGGCCATAGTAGATTTCGCAGTCCTCATCTGGTAACGCCCGGGCAGCCTACATCAGTGCCGTCTTCAGCTCAGACCTCTTCAGCCTCGCTCAATGCACTAGGAGAGGAGGCCGACACACTGGGTGCATACTATGGCTACAATATTGGCAGAGCAAGGTCCGCACAAGGTTCTCGCTCGAGGTCCCGACAACGAGGTGATAGCATGCACTCTAAGTCGCCTTCATTATCATACATTGATCCGCCAAGAATTGCAGACGACTTACCCACGTACCCCGATCAGTCTTTTGCAGCTCTTCATTCTCAGAGACCTGCCCCTCCGTTACGGACTCGAAGCTCAAACCCATCGCAAAATTCGCTGTTTACGTCTTTCTCGGCCTCTCCCTGGTCGGGTCGTGACCGCACCAATTCTGTTCAAGGCGCCAAAACAGCTGGCAACACCCCAGTCTCGAGCCCAGGTCTTTTTTCACTCCGAGGCCCTCAACCCTCCAATTCCGCGACTGTGGCCGAGATCGCAGGCAGCGAAGCAAGCCCACGCCTGCATCCCTCACATCTTTTGACACCAAAAGAGACCCATATCGCTGAAATAGAGCACGATATGTTCACCGGAAACAAGCTTATCAACAGCTATGAGGTTTTGACAGAGATCGGACGTGGTGAGCATGGCAAAGTCAAGCTCGGTCAGAACCTCGAAAATGGAACTCGTGTAGCGGTTAAGATCGTGCCCAGATTCTCGAGCAAGCGTCGTCTGGGCAAACTCGGTGCACCGGAGGACCGAGTGAAGAAAGAGGTCGCCATTTTGAAGAAAGCACGACATCCAAATGTGGTCAGCTTGTTGGAAGTGATTGATGATCCAAACAAAAAGAAAGTCTATATTGTCCTGGAGTATGTCGAACACGGCGAGATAAGATGGCGTAAGAAGGGTCTTCGAGAGATTATCCTAATCAACAACCGACGCCTAGAATTTGAGCGTCAGGGCAGAAAGGAAACCACAGAGACGTTCGACCAGGACATGCTGATCATGCGAAGGGCACGCATGTACCGCCAGCGCATCCTAGATCGAGCCAGGGCTGTAGGTCAGAACCCTGTTCCCTATTGGAGCTTGGAATATGGAGCGGAAGAAGACGACGATGCTGAATCTCCCACCATCAACCGAGTTGTCTCGACAACAACGCACTCTTCCGGCGGAGCAGGGACGATTTCTAACGACGCACCAAGTGTGCCTTCAGATCATGGCGAACAGGATCAGTGGTCACAGTATGCTCAACTGCGCAGGGAAAGTCTTGCAAACACGAGTACGATCTCACACCAATCTTCCGAGCATTGGGACGACGATGACGACGAGTACTCCTACGTGCCCACCCTTACGCTTGCTGAAGCTAAGTCCGCTTTCCGTGACACTCTTCTGGGACTCGAGTTTCTCCATTTCCAAGGCATCATCCACCGAGACATCAAGCCTGCCAACCTCTTGGTTACGAGTGATGGTCACGTCAAGATATCCGACTTCGGCGTATCGTATCTTGGAAAGCCACTGCGAGACGACGAATTTGATAAGCTTAGTGACAAGCTGAGCGAGCAAGAGGCCAAAGAGATGGACGATCCCATTGCCTTGGCTAGAACCGTTGGGACACCTGCCTTCTTTGCTCCTGAACTGGTCTACTGGGAGACCAGTATTTTCGAAGGCGGTAAGACACCAACAATCACTGGAGCGATCGACATGTGGGCACTTGGGGTCACTCTCTACTGCATGATATACGGCCGAATCCCATTCTTAGCCGATAGTGAGTACGGCCTCATACAGAAGATCATCCAGGAAGAGGTCTTCATACCAATGCAAAGACTCAAACCAGTCGAGCTTGGTCCAGATTCTCGTGCAAGTTCGCAAGTCCACATGGGGCAGGTCTCCAATAGCGCAAAACGTGCGGATAGCGAGCTTATCTATGAAGATGTTCCAGAAACTCTTCGGGAGCTGATCAGGCTGTTGCTCATCAAAGACCCGGCTCATCGCATATCAATCGAAAATGCTAAGAAGCATCCTTGGGTCGTGGAAGGGATTGAGAATCCTGGCCGATGGATTGGAGACACCGATCCCAGGAGGCATGGCAAGGAGAAAATCGTTGTGAGCGAGATGGATGTCTCTCACGCCGTGGTCAAGAAGACTGTCCTAGAGCGTGCGCTAGATGGTGTCAAAGGCATCGCAGGCAGTTTGATGACTAAAGCACGAGAGAGCCGCAGACGTGCGACCAGTGTAGCCACATCCGCAAGCGCTTCGGCCGAGTCTATTGCACCACACTCTGGCTCGAGCGGGTCGACTGTGGGCAAAGACAAAAATAGCAAGTTCGGTCGCCGAGCGAGCGTCCGTGGAGATGAATTTGCCACAGCGCTCAAGGCTTCCCGCGAAGGAGAGCACCATCCTCTGTCGCAAAGTCACGTCGTCAGTCCAGGCTATGAGGACAATCGTTCATACTTTGACCATAACACCTCGAGTCAAGGGGTAAAGGCTTTATCCACAGGCTGTAGCCCACTTCTCGAGACGGAGAAAACGTCACGTCCACATGGTCCGGAGAGGATGCTCTCGGCGTTGTCGACTGCCGACTCGACCAAGACCATTCGAGCACCACAGCCAAAGGCTGGTCGATCAAGTCTACTTGTCACGGAGCATCAAGAGCTTCAGACCCCAGATATATTTGAGACAACAGCCACAAGCATTGGAAATATCTTCTCGGGTGCCGGAAAACGTTTGTCGGGTATGAGGAGCCGAGAAAGGCATCCTCTAGATAGTAGTCGCTCCTCGTCAGCAGACGGTAGATCTCCGGAAAGTACCGGCCATTCCGAGCCAAGCATAGCAGTCAGCAACGCAACAGCCTCCGGCAAGGTTACCACACCCGAGGCTTTGAGAGCAGATACCAACCCGCTACAAGAGATGCCGACTCAAACGCGCCCCTTGAGTCCTCAGCCGCGTCGGGTCTCGTTGTTTCAGCCACCGTCGTCTTCGGCCGAGGCTTTTGAACGTGCGCAAGAGGTAAATCGACGTCGGCTGAAGCTTGACGCAGACATTGATGCTGAGCGAGCTGCGTCCAGGCTTGGAAGCCGGCGGCCAGATCTTGACTGTCCACCATCTCCGGACGATGAGACTCACCACGAGCATGTCCTTGCTGACATGCAAGATGAAGGCAACGGGCGAATACCTCTCTCCAACCCACCATCCGCCAGTACCATCGCCTCGTCAGTAGCGGCAGAACATGGTGGCATCTCACAAAGTACTTCGCATCCAAGCATTCCATCGGTCGCGTCAGGAGCATCATCTATCTACCCAGAGGACCCTCCACTACGACGTAAAGGAGCACTTACCCTGCTGGATGAGAAAGAGGTGCAGTCTCTGATGAGCACCGGTCAGACGGTTACTACTCATGAGAAACCCTCAACCATGCATGCAGGAGGCACCCTGCAAGGTGTCGGTTCGACATCGGGCTCGTCGGAAGATGAGTGTAGTTCTGAAGATGAAGGCTTGACATTTGGGCGGCCACGCAAGCGAAGCACTGCGAGTAAGGCCAAAACATGACGAGTCACTGCATGGAATGATCTATATCTTTGGTACAAAGGTATCTAAACGGGCATCCCCACAAACTCTTTCTCTCTATCAAACGAAAAGTTTTCCAACCAAAATCACTTTCAGATACCCCAATATTTCAATGTCTTTGCGAGGCGTCGGGCGCACCGGTATGTTAAGCGGTCTAAGAAGGAAGACGAGAAATGCGTGCTCAAGAAAACGGCGGCAGAGACAGTTTCTTACAGAGCGAGCATATAGACAGCATTGTTTTTCCCCTTTCACCTTTGAAAGGCCACTCCCTCTAAGCAATCTAGCGATGGAGGAGGCAGCAGCAGCAGCAGCACGCTGCAGATTCTGAAACTCGTTCCGTTTTTCTACCTGAGTTGAAAAGAGCGAAGAGTCAAGGTAAAAGTGGCAGAGATGGTTACCTGGTCAAGACCTCTTCTCTCCTGTACTTTTGCGGCCAGAATGATTGAGCTTTGAAGAGCTTGGTGTGGGCGGAGTTATCTATCATTAGCTGTATAGTAACATTTCAGTGACACTGGGAAGGTGCTTTCCCGGGCGGGATATCATTGACGACACATGATAAATTGTGCCGACTTAGAGCCCGCTGGATGGGTATCGAGTCTGCCTTGCTGTGTTCCGCTGAGTGTTGGCAGTGGCAGTGCTACTTACTACTAACTACTAGTGGTACTACTAGTTACTTACTAGTAGTACTACCGAGTACCAGTTGTACCAGTTATACTACTGGTACCTGACCTCTGTAGTGTCCTCGTAGTTTCCAACGTCCTCATCACATGTCGTAGCACTACTTATCCATCCTCGTGCTCGGGACCTTGAACTGTGCAAGTGGATGAAGTCATTTGGTCACCGTCAGCAGTAACGAGTCTTTTGATACTAATTTTGTGCGCAGAAAAATGAATAGATGTGCTTCAGTTCTTCGAGAGGAGGGATCTTGGGCATAGTTTGCAGACCATAGCCAGATCCAATGTTAATGGCATTGTTGCATTGTTGTCTGGTATTCATGTTATTCCAGTAACCATCACTCACCTAGTGCTGGGAAAGACCTACACCACGCTTCAAGGACAGTATCTTAGACAGCATCTTATCTGGTCTTGAAACGCCGGGCTTGGATAGCCGATCTGGTCAACTTATCGGCTGCCACTCAGCCACGAGGCTTAGCAAACGCGCTTCCAATTTTGGCCTCCGTTGACCAATGAGCATGGTCTGCAGGCAGTAGGGAACAGTATTCACCTAATTTCGACTTGGCCCTATGGACACTGTCGACGGTATGATGCTTAAGCTTCGACCTATTATCTCATGGCCCTTCGATGGATTTGGGACCTGGCGACCCGGGGACGTGGCGAGTTGGAAGAATGATTTGATAATGCTGATGGGCTGTCCTGCTGGCTATCGCCCAGTTTCAACAGCCCTGTACGGAGTACTCAGTTCCCTAACTTAGGGTTAGCGCATACTTTGCTGTGCTCGATGAGCAGCACGGCTCGCAGACGACAGTTTCGAGAACAAACGTCCCGCCGGCAGTCAGGCATTGCATCAATGTCAATGCAAGCCCTTGATCATTTTTCTCTGTTGCCTTGAATGTCCGCAGCCACAGCAGTCCCAGTCATTTGTTGTGGTCACCACCACGTCCTCCAGCCCGCGTTCGCCAGCTGCCCTCACTCCACTCCTCATCTTCCTCCGCTTCCTCCCTATCCACCCGGCCTGAGAGCATTCAACCCGCGCACTCAATTCTTCGTCACCATCACTCTTCTCATCACATATCTACATTTCAAACAAGCGCGGAAGGGAAGTCCCGGCTATTTCCGACCTGCCAGCGACGTTGGTGCCCATTATTCAGCATAGCCTCTCTGCGGCTTATCTGGGTGCCACTCCACCAATATTGGTCCTGAAACAATCTGAAACTATCCGGCAGAGCTTAGATGGCCCTTGCGCCACAGATATAGACAAGGTACACTTTTACCCGCCTGGTCAGCACGTTGTTCCATCCGCCATATCCTCGGTTCTCGACTAGAGGTTGATTGCACAAGCCTGCGACTATCATTGCTGCTCCGCCTCTCCATCCAACCATCCACCGACATTTGCTGCAAGTTACCTACCTCGTCTACTATTCTAGGAAACGGGTCTGCAAGATGGATTATGACATACCCAGGGGGAGATCGCCGTCGCAAGGTCATTCCAATCACATAAGTCCGCAGCCTTCTCCACACCGATACCACAATGCGACCTCTAAGCTTGGGCTAGACCCGGCCGTCAACAATTCAACCTTCACCACTGGAAGATTCGCACAAGCCGGCACCAACTCCTCACTCCAGTACACTTCACCTTATCCAGAATCCTCGGCGCAATCCCAAACCCTCCCTCAGACCACTGGCGCAGATAGCACCCTGTACGAGAACAATCATCTCAATCAGGGCGTTTTCCAACACAATCAGCCGCTCGGACTCCAAGACAGCCAGGCGTTTAGTAATCCGTTCCTCCTGAACTGCAAAGAATTCATGTTTGCAAACGGGGGTAACAACATGCAGGGAGATTTTAGCCACACCAATTTTGCCCTTGACCCCACCTACGATCCAAACCAACCGAACATCAATCCTGCGAACCTCAGCAAGATGCCCTCATCACATGCCTCAACACCCCCGAATCTGCTATCGCCAGAGAATCTTCCTTCGCCCGGTCAGCCGGGATCACCTGCGTCAACACAGGGCCAGTTCTACACCCCTCAGCATTCTCGACATCAATCATTAGATCCTGCAAGTGCAGCGTATCCTCATGGCACAGGGCCAGCGGAATGGCAAGGAATGTCCTTTCAACAGCACCGCGAGCACAGGAGAGCCCCTTCGGACCATTCAGAACTGTCTTCCAATGCCCCGTCGCCATTTCTGCCTCAGGCGGAAGTTGGGGAGTCGATTGAGAACAACCACTCTCCCATGATGGGTGCACAGCACGATGCGATGAACGCCTTCGGAATTGAGGACTTCAGCATCAATGATCAGCAGCAAGCTCAGGTCAGCCCTGGTCACAGTCCTTACATGTCACCTCGGCTGGTCCCACAGCACAGTCATGGTTTGGGCATGGGATCAGACTTCGTGCAGCAGCAGGGAATGCCAAATCACATGGTGGGCCCTGGGCCAGAGATCTACACCACACAGCCAGACGAGTCCTTCGGAGGTATGTCTCAAATGCATGCTCGACACGCCTCTGTCGTGTCAGATATGGGCCAAGCAGATCAATTTCCGGCACCAACCATCAATATTGAACCGGCAGCTCCTGTTTCGCGCCAGGCAAGTTTTGAGCCGGAAACAAACCAGCTAGGCGACAATCTCAGTCCACCGACCAGTATGTGACAGCATGCATTTTATCTGATCTTTGCTAATCCATCCTCTAGGAGCCCGTGGCCGCAGCAAATCTGATCCTCACGTGGGAAGATCGAGTTCGAGGCCCGCATCAAGATCTACCTCTCCTGCCGCCCGGCCACACTCGCCCTCACTCAGCACTCTTTCAGACAATGCTTCTGTGCGTTCACTTTCCCCAGGTTTGGGGCCAGCATCTCGAGAGTCTTCTCCGGGTCCGGTCTCAGGCCGTATCGAGAAAAACCGTCGCCAGTCAACGTCTTCCATACCCACTCGCGATTACATCCTTGATCTGGCTGACCCAAGCCGACCGAATGCCTCTCCCGCCGCCTCTTCCACTCGCGTCCAAAAACATCCTGCGACATTCCAATGCACTCTTTGCCCCAAACGATTTACTCGAGCTTACAATCTCCGATCGCACCTCCGTACCCACACCGATGAGCGCCCATTTGTGTGTACAGTGTGTGGCAAAGCCTTTGCTCGGCAGCACGACAGAAAACGGCACGAGGGATTGCATTCTGGCGAGAAGAAATTTGTCTGCAAAGGTGGTCTAGGTTCTGGAGAGCATTGGGGCTGTGGCCGTAAATTCGCTCGAGCGGACGCTCTGGGCCGGCATTTCCGATCGGAGGCGGGTAGGATGTGCATCAAGCCATTGCTTGAGGAAGAAGCCGCAGAAAGAGCTCGAAACAGAATGTTGGAACAGCAAGCACATTTTGCAGCAGGTTCTCTTCAGCCTGTGCAACAGCCGATGATGATGAACGTGGACGCCTCAGGCGGCGGTGGCTTCGCTTTACCTGCTGCCCTCCTGGCTCAATATCCGGCCCTAAGCAACATCGATTGGGCCGCCCTTCCACAAGGTGACGATACCGGCGACCTCAGCGATGTCGGCATGGGCAGGAACAGCTTTGATGCCGGCAGCGGGGGGGATTTTGGATACGATGACAGCGACATCAATGAAAGTTATGTGGCGAACAACGGGTTGGCCTATCCTGCTGGTAGTAGTGGTGGTGGTGGTGGTCATGGTGGCTGGTGAGGACACATGCCCCTGCCAAGCACGCTAACGCTTCTTTCAACCTCATTCCTTTTTGGCACTTTGATTCATGTCTTGATCTGTTTTGGGCAGCGTTTGAGCAAAGATACCAGGTTAATGGCTAAACGTTTGGGCCTCTTTGGGCCTGTTGGGCGTGCTACTACGACATAAATCATAGATCTCGGAGTTCTGATGAGTTGCTGTTGAACATACTTTGCATAGCAGGTTACCACCTGAATATAGGGCCCTTTGGCCTTCCCTGCTTTCTGTTTGGCTCCAAGTTTCGACTGCCTGCTGCCACTGCTCATCTTTTGTCATTGTAGGCTACACTTTTTCTAGGGCTCAACAAAGCGTTCATGGTGGAAGACGGGCAGTATCGGGGCCTCTGAATGAGCGGTTGAATCAATACTTACAAGCTCTCTTCTCACGAAGTTTGAGATCCGTTCCGTTCAACAAAAGATAACCTCTGTGCCTATGTTCTGTTATACAGGAAAGAGAAAGGCTGCAATACCATCACACCAAGTATGTTTCGGGTCGGAGATGTTGAGAACCATAGTCGGGATGGCAAAGAGGTGAAAATACGTGATTGTCTCTCTCCATCGATACAGTATTCGTCTCCATAATGCAGCCTGCAGTGTTCACGATCTTCTCCGATCGCCCTACTGATGATGTCGTCGCCACTAACCATGCCCTAATCACGATACCCTGACCACGATGCCCTGACCACGATGCCCTAGGAATTCACTGTCATTCTGAGCTCTTCTCACATTACTGAATGGACGACCGTGAGCTTCCACTCCCACAACTTCGATTCCCATCACAATATTCATTTTTCCCCGTCAGCCTCCCTTCCGTCTAGGACATCATCTCATCTCCTTCTATCACCTAGCCATCGCAGGAAATTTCCTTCTACCTCTCAAGATGGCTGCAGACTGTCCTCCTTGCTACGAGGTAAGCATTTCTTCCCATAAAGGCGACTACGACAATCTACCTACATCTGAATCATTGGGCACCCCGATATGCTTTGTATAGATGCTTACTCTCTCTTAGGAGGGTGATGAAGAGTGGACCACTGATGAGGGATCACAGTCAGACCAAGCACTGTCAACAGTGCCTACAGTACCAAGCGGTGCTCCTGCTAGCCCCTTCAGAGCCCTTAGCGGTGTGAACAATGTGGACTTTCTCCAGTGTTCTCCTACCTACAAGAAAGGCCCACGCCAAGACCCTGATACCACATCTGCCTACGCTGGAGCAGGACAGAAAGAAAGTGTTTACTCAACCTCCGCTCAGCGTCCCGCCATTTCAGCCTTTGCAGCCACTTCTACACCGCGTCCTACTTCCGCAGCACCCACCACTACTGCGTCAAACTTGCCAAAATTTGACTTATCCTTCGGTGCTTTAGCAATCACAAAGTCATTGAGCAACAGGATGGCACCCTTCAGCAAACGAGCATACCGTCAGGCTCATCAGACGATCGAGTTCTTCGAGCAGCAGCCAACATCGACTCAAGCGCCATCTGATGCAAGACCTACTCCTACCATGACTTCGGCTGGTAACAACCATCATCGGGCTACCGTGCCGGGCACAATCCAAAAATGTCCTGGTCCGGAGAAATGTGCAGACTGTAAAGCCGGTCGGTCAGCGCCTACCCCAGTCGGTGGCTCAAGTGCTTTGCCTGGTAAGCCAGAACATTCTCCTCTTGACTTGCTCCATTGCCCAGAATCTACGTATGTAGTATCTGCTGACCGACTAGTAGCAGGTGCTCCTCCCTCTGTGTCAAAGGCTGGAGAGATGAGCCAGCAGAACACAACTATTCACCTCTCAGACATACACTACGGCATCACACATGCAACAAGAGCTTCTGATCAGGCGGCCATCAAATTTGAGACGATCAACCCGCAACCTCGACGCTCGACCTTGTCTTGGGGAGAAATGTTCTGCTGTCTCACAGATCGACTCCAACGAGAGGCTGCACACGACACAATTTTACACCTTGTTCAAAAGATCGAGCTGGACAAAATCGAGAAAGGCTGCATTGCAGATTACCTTCCATTCTTGGCCGATCGTCAAATCATCCAAATGATCGACAAAGCAAAGCTTAGCTCCGAATGGCTCTCCAAACCTGATGAAGTAGAGGCAGCGCGCAGGTCGCAAGCATCCTCGACGCGTGCAGAGGCTACGCCGGCTCCAGATGGTCTGAAGTCATCCGACCCAGCAAGCAACCCAGCAAGCAAGACAGCAAGCGCACATGACAAGGACATTAGCCAAGAGATCGATGGCCTCCATCTGGAGGAGGAGCAGAATAACTTGAAGAGACTGAAGAAATGGGGAGATGCACTTATCCGTGAGAACCGTAAGATGAGAAATAAATGGATCTCGGAGACGGAAGCACAATTGGACCGTGAACAGCACGAGGGAGCTACCAACTCCAAGTCTTCCCTGTACCTAAAGACACTCCTCGAAGCCGTCAAAGCGGGAGACGAAGAATCGCCCACCGGAACCCTGCTTCAAGATGATGTCTCTATCGCCATGGACCTCGCCGTCAAGACAGCCATACCTTCTGATCCAACCATTCCCTACTCCCAGAAGTACAACGAGCTCCTCGCCAGCCCGGGATTCCAACCCATCGCCAAATCCACGCTGATCCTACCAGAGACTCGGGCGGGCGGGAGACGACCTGCCAAAGCACGCGTGGACCTTATCATCGCCTCCGGTCTGGCACGAGACGGAACGCAAATGGCTCTGGCACGAGGAGACGGAGAAGGCCGCCGCCACCACCACCGCTCTAACCAAGAACCAAAAGCGCGCCAAGGCACGCAAAGAGGCGCGCAAGGCCAAGCGAGACGAGAGCGAAGCCGGGGCGGTCGCCGTTGCCTCGAACCCGGCTATCACCGACAACAACAACTTCGCCCTCGACCTCTCCGCACCCTTGCCCTCGACCGCTTACCCGCCTCCTCCCGCTCCACCTCACAGCCACGCCACCGTCATCCTCTGGGCGCTCTCGCTCTCGGCGTCGCAACTCGCCTCCCTGACGGGCAAAGACCGGCTCCTCG
>NW_006913567.1:443399-450494 GCF_000464535.1 Endocarpon pusillum Z07020
TGGTTCTCGGCAGGGCCGCTGCTGCTGCTGGACAGGCTGCGAGCAAGAAGTATGAGAGGGCGTGGAGGAGATGGTGGGGTGGGCGAGAGGCCAGCAGGTTCACGTGCCGGGTTTGGGGATGGTGGGGTTGGGAGACGAGGTCCAGGCTGGCATGAAGCCGGCGGAGATTTTGGCGGAGGTGGAGGAGCGGGTCAAGGTGGGCGAGGAGCGGGTGGAGAGGAGGGCGGAGGCCGTGCTGAGGGTCTTGGGGCAGTGGCCGCGGGACCTGAGATTGCTTAGTCGGGCAGATGGAGGATTGGAAGGGGAGTTGGCGGCGTTGGCGGTGGTGTTGGTGGTGGTGGTGAGAGGAGTTGCTGCGTTGTGTTTTGTTTCTTGTTGCGTTGTGGGTAGATTCAATAACTCCCCGATTGGGTAGAGGCCTGTGGAGAAGCAAATCGAAATCGAATCGAAAAAGATTGAAAAAAATAACAATAATTCGTGGATTCAACTTTATGTTCTTGTGACGAGCTGGCACTGTGTGTGGGTGTCATTGAAATTGAGATACGTAAGTTTTTAAAAACCATTTCAAGGATTGTGGCAATGGTGGTGGTGGTGGTGGTGGTGGTGGTGGTGGTGGTGTGCTGGAGGACCTCGTGGGAATACATAAGATGGGAGATGGCAGAGATAGTACTTTTTTGGTTTATGGGAGTTTCTGGTGCATGGAGCGGGAGGTCATCATGCCACTCCTTAGAGTCACAGAGTCGATCTCGATATTCGATTATCGAACGGTGATTTCGCGTCTCTTGTGCTGGGGGGGAGGGCGTTGTAACATTACGATCTGCTTGCGCGAAGTTTGGGAGTTTTGGGTTTTGAGCAACTCGATGTCGGATTTTGTCATTCTTCTGTGATGGGCTGGAGGGTGTCACAGTACTGCAATTCTAATGGGAGGTAGGATTTGATTTGGAAGCTATATGTTAGATCTAATCTGGTATTGGTGGAAACATGTCAGAGAGCCAGGCCACCAACGACCCCGTCGACGGGTGTGTCCATCTATCCATGCCTGCGAATACTTGTTGCCAATTCTTGATCTCGTGAAGTTTCTTGTTCTGTATGACCGCTCGAGCCTGCTGCGCTTCTGCATCGGCGACCTCTTGGTTCTCCGATAGGGATATGTGGGATTCGATGATCATGCCATGCTTTGCCTTTAGAACGACTTTGGTGGATGTTGGAAGGGAGGTCGGTTGGGTGCCAGGCTTGAAGCTCTCCCCTGGTAGCTGCTGGTTCGTGAAGGTGAAGGCAGGTGTCTGGAGGAACTTCCACTCTTGACTTCTGAGTTCGGTAATACCAGCTTGAATTGCTGCGTGGCCCTCTATGTCGGATTCGCCGACCATGCTGATATTCGCTTTTCCGTGTGGGTACCGCTCTTCAAAAACTGCTGCAATGCTTTTCTCAATCTCATCCTTCAAAGCAGTGCGTATTGACAGCTCATTCGAAAAGCGCAAGTTCCCTATGGGCGACCGCACACTCTCTACCCCTTTCGCATCGATGAATTGTCTTGTAGGACTTTGTAGATAGCGGCCAATGCTTTTCAAATTCGGCGAGGAAAAGAGCAATGTTCCGTGATGCAAGGCACGCCCTCGTGTCAACTTGTACGCACTGCCGCTGACTTTTACCGTCTGCTGCTCATCTAGTGCTAGACCACTTTCTGTGCGGGCAGGCATCACGATGTCATGTCGCTGATTGACCCTTATGCCCTTTGTAAGATGTGGGGCAAGCAGTTGTTGCCCGTCAAAGGCTGCCGCTGGCGATATCCCTTGAATAGCTTGAACCACCATCTCGGCGTGCTTATCTCGATTGAAAGCTTTGTCGTTCGGGACGATGAAGCTGTAATTCAGGTTGCCTTCATCGTGGAAGACAGTGCCCCCTCCCGACCGCCGTCGCACCAACAGAACTTCCTGCCGGGAACATTCATCTTCAACTGTGGCGACAGGAACACCATATTTCAAAGCGGCTAGGTTGGTCTCCAGCCATGGATTCTGGTTGCGACCAATGACAACACAAGGACGGTTGACGTAGGTAAAGAGTATATGGGTATTGGGGTCAGATGTCTTGAGCAGATGGTCTTCGATTGCTAGGTTGAGAAAAGGATCTGTTGTACGGGATCTGACAACGAACTTCGAGACACTGTCGCGGACGGAGTTGACAGAGATGAGTGTCTTCAGGTGTGATATGGATGAAAAACAACCTATCTGCGGAACAAGGACATATTTGAAATTCCACGTCCTGGTCAGAGATGACCAGGGTCTGGGCATCAAGCCATCGTTGTCAAGGAAGCCGGCAACATGTTGCGATAAAAGTACAAAGATGGAGTATGGCACGCCAAGGAAATTGGATATCACCCTGGACAAGTCAGCTTGACAAATTTGATGGGCTGCCTTTATCAGATCTTTTGCCTACAAGCTACCCACAAATTTTGTGCTTTGCATATTTCCTGAGCAAGGCTTTTTGAAAACGGATTTTCCTGTTGTCCCAAAATTAGGTGTAAATCCCGCCTTTTCAGAGGCTACGTGCCTGATCAAAATTGTTCAACGAAGTCACTAATATTCTAGCTCTAGACTCTTCATTTCCCAGTGATCGAGCTGGTAGACGATGTCTGCTCCACCCCGGCTGGAAAGGAACATCTCTATCAACACTTACAAATTTCATCGAGGGAGGTTTGATGAAGGACCTCTCATGCGAAGTTACCTGAACAAGCAGCCGCGCTGATGAAGCCTTTCAATACCGCTTAACTTTATAGCTGTTTGCAAGATGAATTCTGATGAATATCTCTTATTATATCTATATCAGCTAAAGACTTAGTCTTTCATGGCACTTTACAGCTGCAATACATAAGAGAAGTGCCAGTGAATGCTGTGAGAGTATAGTTGGGGCGGCCCTTTGTGAGGGCGCTCCATGATTTTCGAATCCAAAATTTTGATGTGTCGTCAACCCAATAATAGTCCGCCGTACTTGGCGCCGCAGGACATTTGTTTCTCTCCGAACTTCTTAGTTGGTTTCCTAGTCAATACAACCCCCTCGGAATGCACACTGCACCAAAACGGCTTCAAAGACCCAGGGATTCCGGATTCGCCCCCTTATGGATCCCTAAGCAAAGTTTGTCCAACGAATGGATGCATCTGTCGAGGCTACCGAATTATGTTTACACTGCCGGAGGATCGATTTTCATGGTTTGATCAGGGAAGATCCTCACGTACATAACGATGGTCGATTCCGTGACGGGGCTTCTTATGACCTTGGGTCCATACGAGATCTCATACAGAGAAAAGGTGAATGCCGTCTTTGCTGCATTTTAGCTTCTTGTCTTGAGGAAGGGTATGGTGGAGTCATATCCTTAGACGCTGGAGGGAGCACAATCAAATGTGTGCTTCAAGAGAAACCTGTGGCTTTTCTTCCGAGTGCAGGGAATTCGAAATCATTGTATAGATTGAGCTTCTTCGTTGAGGCGGAGGTGGACCAACAATCCACAGACGGAAGTGATTCCAGCGAATATTCGGCCGAGCTCTGCTTTCAGGCAGCGACTCGGACTCTGATGTCCAAAATGGAGGAGTTGAAGCCTGCACCCTTGCGTCCAAGACCACTGCAATGTGACTTCCAAAACCTGAAGACCTGGCTAAGGCAGTGTGAAACCGTCCACGGGTCTCTGTGCTCTTCACCTGGATATGATGAAGTCCCAGCCTTCCGCCTGGTGGACACTTGCAGCCGCTGCATTATCGATGCCTCTGTTTTCGAGAAAACACCAAAGTATCTCACACTCAGTTACGTGTGGGGAACGGGCGCCCAGAAGTGGCATCTTACAGCCAGAAGCCTGGCGTCTGTCTGCGAAGAGGGTTTCCTCGATACTGTGCCCCTCGCAACGACCATATGTGATGCTATGCAACTTGTGCGCAAGATCGGAGAGCGCTTTCTCTGGGTCGATAGCCTATGCATCATACAAGATTCGGAGGAAGATAAGCTACAACAGATTCCGTATATGGGCAGCATCTATGAACAGGCTCTTGTCACAATCGTTGCTGCATCAGCTGAAGACGCAAATGGAGGCCTGCCTGGTGTAAGACCGGGAACACGAAATCTTCAGCCACACGTCCTGCAAACAGAAGAATTGACCTTGACGTCCACTTTGGAGACAGAGATCGAGAACTCGACTGGCTACAACCATGGTTTCTGGCCAATAGATACTCGCAAATGGACATTTCAAGAGAGTATTCTTTCTCGACGCTGCCTTATCTTCTCCAAGGAGCAGGTGTATTGGCAATGTCGGCGTACAATGTGGTCTGAAGAGATGTTACTACAGCCGACGCAAAAATCCGCATTTGCAGGATGGACACTTTGGTGTCTGAAGAGAAAAAAGATCAACATCAACGCAGTTGCAGGCGAGGCTGAAGGGAAATTTGCCAAGACATACAGAGACCTTGTCCGGGACTACAGCAATCGGTCTTCGACATTTCATGTTGATACATTGCATGCTTTTCAGGGCATTATCTCCGTCATCACCCGTCTAACAGATGTTAAGTTCATTTGGGCCATTCCTCAGCCCGGGTTCGATTACTACTTGCTGTGGACTGACAATAGATCTCCAGGCCGAGGGAGTCGATCTGCCACTACTGTATTCCCCTCTTGGTCTTGGATCGCTTGGCAAGGCGAAGTGAAACCACCACTCTTAGCTGATGTTCCAGAATTGGAATGTTATGTCCTTGAATGTGATGAAATTTGCTTGGACTTGGCGAATACCCCGCTGTTGAGAATTCATGGTGATAGTAAGCGCATCCAAACTCTACCAAATTTTAAGCACCAAGCCCCGACTTACCCAATGCGAGAGTGGAAGCACAAAGACCTGACTGTCACCACTACCGACATCTCAAAGTTGCATGTCAAGGCATCTCTGGTCGGCAGATTCCACATCTTTTTCTGGACCAGTTTGGCCAGTCTTTATGTTTGTGACGACCAAGAGGAAATAAGACTTTGCTTGCCAGTGACAAGGAAGTGCTTACATGCATGTTCTGACTTCATGTCAGGCGAGACATCCTCAGGTGAAAGGGTTGTTAAGCTCGAGCCGGGCCGACAGGTCAGACGGTGGTCCATGCAACACGGTCGTGCGGCGGCAGCGGCGCCATCACTTCAAGACTTCATTGTTGTCGGAAGTATGGTAGATCATACTCCATCAGCTTTAACAATTATGATGATAAGCTGGAAAGAGGGTATAGCTCAGCGGGAATATTTGACGACCATAAACGAGAAGGACTGGATGGAAACTGATAGGAGCTGGCGATTAGTTGTGCTTGGATAAGTTGATTGATAAAGACTTTTTGGGTGGACCTAGATATGTTATATATATTGGTATACACCATTTCTTTTGTGAGGCATCAATGCTGGTCCAAAGGCATTTCAGTTATGCATAAGCTGTCATGGGAAGTAACGAGGAAAATGAGTAGATCTAGCAGAACGAGCATAATATAATTTCAACGATGATCTGATGGGATTGGCGTTGCGCAGTCTCTATCTCTGTAAGAAATCTCGAGTGCAAAGGTTTCTGAAGACCTAACTTAGATATTTCGGATTCTTCCATATCGCTCAATTGGACTCTCTGAGCCCCCTGTTGAATTGGGGTATAGTACTGGTCCCGGACCGAAATTTTACGAAATGGATGAGGGATATAAAGGAACAGTTGTTCAGCTTCGAGAGTGGTATTGCACGCCTTATCGTTCTGGAACGCTCCCCAGGGGCTCAGAATGTGCGTATGTGACTCAACTAACTATGCTTTCTATCAGAAGACATGCCTGTGCACGCTGTCTTGACAATAATGAGCTTTCAGGCTCAATTGGTGATGATGCAGGATACCAAATTGGACCGCCTTCTTCGTTCGTCTTGGTGGCCAATTCTTTCATCGAGAAATTCAACAAAAATATCCCGAATACGAAGAAGCTTCCGATATCATGAATATATATGTCGCCCCACGGCTTCTCGAACCACTTCAAACTGATGGCAATGTCCTCAAGCCATGCCTAGTACATGGTGATCTTTGAGAAGATAATGTGGGCCCAATCTTTTGACCGGAGAACTAGTTATATATGCTAGTGGCACTATGTACGCTCACAACGAATTCGAACTTGGAATGTGGAGAGCCGACATTATTAGGTTCGGCAAGCTATACTTTCGGCAATACTTACGACATCCGCCACCAAGTGAGCCGATTGAGGGACGGGAAGGCTGTAGTAGGCTCTGTTCCATCAGGTATTGCTTTGGCAGTTGTTTAGAGTGGCCTGCAAATGCGCCGCATGTCCGCGAGCTGCAAGTTACAGTACCACGTCAAAAGTATTGGATCGACGCGCACTTTTTTTCCAACACGCGTTTTTTACTACCTTTTTCAACCAACCACCATGAATCAACGCAGGGCTTTGGCGCCTCTAGAAATCAATAGGAGCTATGGCAAGGAGCTATCTCCATTTCAACGCGGTCAGATTTCAGCTTATAAGGCTGTGGGGCTGTCAAATGCAGAAATTAGCAAAAAAGTTACTTGCGGCAAATCCACTGTTTTCAACACCCTCGTACGAAATCCACTCCGCAACGAAGGCAATAGCTTGCCGCAGTCTGGTAGACCCCCTATATTAAATCGCGTTCAAAAACGAAATATTCTACGCATTATTCGAGCCAATCTAAGAATTACTTATACAGCTCTTCGACTTGCCCTTTTAATTAAGGGCAATTATTTTTTTAAAGAGGGAAGTAATATAATAAATAATATATTTCCTTTATTACAGTATAGGAAATATATATGCTAGCTATATACTTAGTAGGTAACGCCTATAACTAACTTATAATAGTAAGCAAACTTCTGCTTTAGAGCGCTTATTAAAGTGTGTAAGCTATACAAACGGATTACAAATAAAGAGGTTCGCCTTACCTGATTAAAGAAGCCTAAACTTTACTATATAGTAGGAGGCCGGATTAGGAACTATAAATGCTCTATAGCCTATGGCGTGGCCTATATATATATAAGCCTTATCTGCTAGCGTTAAAATATATATATCTGTGCATGATCACAGTATAGATAGATTCTCT
>NW_006913567.1:450693-508598 GCF_000464535.1 Endocarpon pusillum Z07020
ATTCGAAAAAGCAGATTTTAACGTACTATTTAATTGATTCTTATAGGATTCCAATAAATACCGGGCGTACAGTAGTAATTTGTATGGGAAGAGTGGAAAATGTTGGTGGGGTGAAAATGCGGGGTCGGTCCAATACTTTTGACCTAGTACTGTACTCTATTTTGACCAGATATCGAAACCTCACTGACGTCTAAACAGGATCTTTGATGACATCCGATATCTCAATTACAAATATCTATCAAGCCAAAGAGGCGTTCGTGTTTATCTAGTATTTGCAGATTGCCCCAACAGCACCCCCGCCGACTGTTCTCTGAAGTGTCCAGCGCCGCACACTCATTCCTCATCGCAGTCGTTGGTGCCATAGTAGTCGTTTGCGTCAAATCGCGCTCCTATACTTTCATTAGGTCCACACAGTGTATTAGCTCGTGCGCACAAAGGCTTGAAAATGCCATGCTGTTGCTGTTTCTCTTATTGTGATGGCACAAACCTGTCATGCATTTCTTTGTCTCCCATCCATCTCTGAACAAAGCCACAAAAAGGCAAGGAAAGAAAGAACCGACGGTATCTTTGTTCGGAATATTCTGGATATGACTGTACCATCGTTATAAGCTTGTATAGCTCTTCATGAATTTGTATCTGCACCGATTCACCTGCTATCAGCATTGAACCACCACCCTCAATATGTGTATCACTCTTTCGGGCCGTGCAGCCTATTGCAACTGTGCAAAACTTCTCCCAGACAATACGCTTGTCCACTTGTGCGATGTCGCTCTTGCCAACAAGAGAACGCCATGCGAGATGGTGAGCTTCCCTCCACCAGATCAGTCTCTTACTGAACCAGCTTGTCCTAGGTGCTCTCAGGCGGGACATATCATAGTCTTCATTAACCCATCTGTTAGCGGCAAAGCCTCCATTGGCGGGCGGGACGAATATTACATCCCGGATGTATATGCGGAACTTGAAGCGCAACTCATCGCAGCTCTGAATAGTCCGTTGCCCCCTGCTGCTTCGCCCACCGTCGCTGATAACAAAGCCTTGATTGAAGCCTTAAAGGATGCAACAAGTTTTGTCAAGGTCGAACATGAGGATACAGAAGAACAATTCGACGAAGACGGTGCACCAACACCGGGTAGTGATAACGATGAAGATTCTGACGGGTGCCTGGATCGCTCTCAGACCCCAGTCAAGCTGGGCACCGGGTTCGGTTTGGCACTTGGGCGCTTGTTGTTCAGTAGTTAAGGTTCTACTGCAATATTTAGTGTGGGGAGATTGGGCAAGGTAAGCTGCACATCTCCTCAAAACAACAGACGGTGTTAACCACTTTTTCAAAACTACGTGTGTAAATTTACTTTTTTTTACTTGCTGTGCTGGCCCGTTCCTTGGAGCCAAGGTGGTCACGAAATCTGTTACCTCACCTCGGCCCCTTTTCTTGTTTATTCTCAGCCATTCATTAGCAACTCTCTTTCAGGCATCTTTATCTCTCTACAGTAACCTTCGTCGGGCTTCACTGATTTAGTACGAATCGCCCACTGTTACACTCTTGTTCTACACAAGACACAGGGTCGTCTCTTCAGAGCATGCAGAAGTAGTTACTCTCACACTCATCTGAGAGGAATTCGGATGCTCAGGGTAATGGGAATGCACCGCGAGGCCCCCCCATCATCAGAGCTTCTTACTAAACAGCGGTGAAGATGTCGCCCTCACCTCTTCCCACCGAGGTCAACCATCGAATACTCTCTTTTCTGGACCTCAAGTGTCAATTTCGCGAGGCCAAGAACGTACGACCATGCTACATATGCTATAAGATTTAATCTGCGCCATGCAGCTTCACAAGCATATCTATTAGACCAACACTGGTCATCTGCTACTGGGTTGCGAAGAATGTGTAAATTGTGAGAGAGTGCCAGTGACGTGATGCAACTCACCCGATGGTGATGAAGGTTGTTTCGGGGATGCCGGGACGAAGCACCTATGATGGCTACCTCACTTTGTCAATCCCCTTGTTTAGGCCCGATCGTCACTATGTCGGGTTTGAGTTGTCACATCGCAGTACGATCAACGAAGCATGAACGACAACTTTCATTCAGATGAAGAAACTTTGAGAGAATAAGGAATCGAAATTCTATTCAGTGCACTCAACTCTCAGCAAGGGAACCGATCCAACGATTTCTGTTTCACGGTTCAACCTCGACAACTCATATCTACCGCATAAGCTGCCCGTGCAACCGCCTGATCCTGCCCTGTTCCTTCCTTCACCAGTTCTGCTCTTCTAGCTTTTGCGAGCTCGGACGACATTGGCGACGGCCTTGCGCCACCACGTTTTCTGCTGGGCTCGTTCTGCAGGTTTGAGGGACTTGGACTCGGACTCGGCGACGTCTATAAAATCACTGCTTGTTGTAAACACGTTTTCATAAGCTTCGATTTCGTGAGGCATGTCAGGGGCATCTAAGCGCTCCCAGTCGGAGAGCAGCGGAGTGGTCTCTGTCACTTCTCGGAACGCCATGATTGTGATATGCTGGAGAATGATGGGAAGAAGTGTTCGCGGCTTTTATACCTGAGATCTCACCAGCCAAGACTAGATGACCAGCAAGTCCCTTTCTTTGTATCCTTTTGTCCTTCCGTCTGCCTTTCCTACAAGGTCCTACATTGGACAATGACCCTCCCCTACCCGCACAAAGCCGCTTTATTCAGCTTCAGCATTTTCTTTGTGAGAGCCACAGTGGGATTGTCTGTGCTTTAATGCAATCAATTTCACCATTGAGGCTTACTTGTGGCTCACAAGCAAGGAGATCTGGCAGGACGTGGACGCCTCCACGATTTTCAAGAGATATCTTTCTCCTCCTTGTTTTCAGCTTCTAATCCTGTATACCAAAAACCACCATCCAAGAGACCAACAATCATGCCTACAGTGGCCTTCCACCCGTCCACCAACCCCCCAGCCGAACCAACCCACATCCACATCATCCCCGACACGGAAATCTACCTCCGACACAGCAAGACCTGGATCCCAGTCCAGATCTTCGACCTAATCACCCAGCACCTCTTCCATGTCCAGCCTACCCCCACACCCCCATACGAAGACCTCATTCACACCCTCTCCTTCATAACATCCTACCCCATAACCGGCCCGCTAATATCCGAAATCCAAACCCTCCTTGACCACCACTACCACCACATCTACAACTCAAGCTCAAGCTCAAGTTCAAGCTCCACCTCCTCTGAAGACGACAAAAACGAAAAACAAGAAGACGACACCGACCTCTGGCGCCCCTTCGACAACATGCACGCCCAATGGATAACGCTGCAACGCCAACGTGCATCAGCATTATGATATAGGGTGTAATTTATGGAAATGGGCGTTCAGATATCGTTCTTTTGGAGCGTGATCCTGATTCAGAGAAGTCAGGATACACTGCCAACTCTTATCTCACTGTTCTCTGTAAGCAAATCCCTCGAACGTATGAACCTGGTCGGATTTTCATGCAAGATAATGGGGATGAGGATGAGGATGAGGATGAGGATGAGGAGGGAAAACGGGGGTTGGAGGGGCGTCGTCGTCCTCTTCAGGCTGCTACGCTGAGGCCGGTGGCGAGGAAGAAGCGGAAGTTGAGGTAGGTAGGTCGGGCTTTTCTATCGAGCTCGGTACGGCTTTTGGATAACAATGACAAAGAGGGAGGGTCATTGCGTGGGTAGGAGGTGAGGGCTTGGCTGGGGGTGCTCATCTTGTTTGGTGTTTGCTTCGTATTCTTGGAAATCTGCTTTTATGGCAAGGTAGATAGGAAGGATAGGACCGGCTTGAAGGGATTTTATTTCGAGTCTACCGTCCGTACTACTAGGCTGGTATGAGATAGCTATTAAGTTGAAGTCATGTGAATGCTTGGCAATGGTTATGTGACTGATGGACGGACGACCTTGATGTGGAGGTATTTCTCCGGCTATTGGGGGAAGGTGAGAGGGGGTAAAAATATTTCTTAGCTTGAACATATATACAATCCCCTCAAACTGCCGAAATTTCCATGACCTGCTTTTGAACCCGTAATCTCAGAGACCGACCACACTTTTACTATCAGGCCGTGTCTTTTTGATGCCATTCTGAGGTCATCGTCTAACTCCCGGTCTCGAATGTGTCCTGAGTCCTCACCAACGGCCCACCGCAAGGCGACACATCCACCACGTAGGTAGTTCTGTCGAAGGTGAATGACCCATCGGACTGCTGAAGAACGTACTGATATTCGACTGGAACTCCTGCCGGAAGGTAGATATCGATGAACCATTCCGGCCGTGACGGGGTGATTCGGCCTGGATTCATGGGAAGAATGACAGCGGACGGATCATTGACCGCTCCTCCGAGTAAGGAAGTATTGCCGACCAGGTAGACATTTTGGCCCTGTTCGATCGTAAGTCTTCGGATCAATACCGCAGTCTTCGATTACTGCGTATAGTGGTTTGGGACTCACGAATGTAGTAGGGGCGATGACGGAGAACTCAACTTGTGAAGCACAAGACTTGTCTACCTCTGGCGCACCAGCAGCTGTGGCAGGGGTGTATTGGCCGGTGGCGTTGTAAGATGTTGCAGAACACGTCGCTGGTGGCTGTTCGGCTTCGTTGTAGCCCCAACTGACGTATTCTCCATCACGGCGCTGAGCCATGGTTATAAAGCTTGCGTATGACCACGTGAGGTCATAGGCGGAGAGAGGCTCTCCGGTAGTTTTGCTGATCTGTTCAGAGAGAGATCCATTGGGAGGGGTGTATTGCTATGAGCTTGGTTAGCCGGTGGGACGTGCTCAAATCTAAGCACAGATATTACCTGCACGACAGAGACAAAGCCATCGGCGTAGGTTGTCATGCTGGCAAGTACATTGTCAAGGGTATTGTCTCTGTAGGTTCCTGTTGTGGCATTAGGATAGATATCCTTGAAGAATTCCAGATTGATATCATCAATGGTGAGCAAGTTTGCCTTTTCAAACTGCGCTACTGCATCGTAGAGAAACTCAGCCACAGCAAGAGTGGTCAGATACCATGGATTTCCGCCAAAATACGTATCTTCGGGGTATCTGCCGACAGCTAGTGGTTTTCCAACAGGAATACCGTTGTTGATAGGATAGATGTCACGGAAGGAGTCGACTACTACTTTGAGGGTGGCCAAGGAATAACTGTTGCAAGGCTGGAAGTCTGCGGACCAACATGAGTTTGGCATATCAACGTATACCGGATAACTCACTTCTGGCGTTACACGCTGCTTCAATGTCAAAACCGTGGATCGAGCCTAGAATTTGATCTGTATTGATTCCTGAGCGATTGACATTGCTGACATTAATGTCAGCTGTCAAATAGCCTCCCGTTGCATTCCAAAAGTTGCTGGACAGGAAACAGAGCACTTCGGGTGCTTGTCCGCATGGAGCGCAATCCAGAGCAATCTCCTTGGCAAGTATACTTCCTTGCACTAGAGCGCGATGCTGGGTGATAATGGTGAAAAAGGAACTGCCCTTCTGGAATTAGTAATGTCCACAAGAGGCTTATCGGAAAATCCTACCTGAACTTCTTCCCACAAATCGTACCCAGTCTGATTCCAGTACTGGCCCACGTATAGCAGGTCATTATAGATCTTGGGCAGTGTCAGTCGTTCGTAATTCGAGCTAGGGTCTCGGAAGAGCCTACAATAGGCCATATCACGTTCTTCACCCTGTCTTCTTCTCCGGACTCGAGAAGGCTATCGCTGTACTCCCTATTATATGTGAGCCTTTGCAAGCGTACAAAAAAATACAAGCACGGACATCAGAGCGATGGCTCTTAGAGCCGGCCCGTCTCGTTGTGGTCGGCCCCATGTGCCATCAAAGCGAGTCTTGTTGGTATAAAACTGTTCAGGACATGTCAGCTAAATGTCAATGACCCCGCCTTCTTCGAAGATACCTTGGGTTCTCCAAGTCCAAGTCCAGCTGGGTACAGTGTTCCTGAAGGATTGGTAACGGTTTGGAGAATGGCTTGTGAGTCGATGTCTGGTAGGTGTAAGCCGGGAGGTCGGTCAAGAAGCGGACATTCTGCAAACTTACAATCTTCGATGAGATTCTGAAGAGATCCGTCTCCATTGGTGTATTCATCCACAAGCATGATCAACGTCAAGGCCGAATCCCGTGTCCATGTGAAGAAGTAGTCTGGGTTCTCCCTTGAAGGAGAAGCTACCACAATCCCTGGATCGGCGCCGGGGACCAGTGATCCGCCACCACCAATGTTGTTGCGAACGCCTTGTAGGGCTATATCTCTCTCTGAGCTGATGAAATCATCCAAGCTTGATTGTCTCTGGGCGAGGATTGGTGGCCCAGCAGCCAACGCAGTCAGCACAGCCAGCGGGATTACGAGAGTAGTGCTGTTGACCTTCATGTTGATATACTGGGTCAATACAGTAAGTTAGGGTGCAGGTATGGCTTGAGCCGCTCTTAGAGACGGAGGTGAGCATGGCTCTAAAGTACTTCTCGTCTATGATCGGCTGCATGTTGAAGTGCAGGTACATGACGATGCTACCCTGGTATCCCCACAGAATAGTCCTTTCCGGATGCAGAAAGCGATGCTACTCGTACATACTTGAGGTGCTTTCCAAGGCAACCAAGACCGAGGTCGGCCAACAATGGGTTGTGGACCCCTCTTTCCCTGATTCCCCTGCATTGGTGACATCGAAATTGCGGGGATGGCAGAGCAAGGCACAATTCTCGCCAAAACTTATTTTTTACTCTCTTACGGAGTGGTGCACCAAAAGTCTTCGAGATACGCTAACTAGGATATGTAAAAGCTGGCCTTCTGGGACTAGCATGCTGCTAGTCGTCAATAAGAACGTAAGGATGATCAGAGGGGGCAGATGGCTGAAGCTTAACTGACACAGAGCTCTGAGCCATATCAAACAACCTATAGAGGGCCCCCAAGGTCCAAGGAAAAAGGGGGTCATAGCGGCAGCTCTAGGGCGTTACTCTTATTACACACCTTTTATGTCACGCTAAAGCTTAGATTGAGTGTGCTAGTTGCGCTCTAGTTTTAGCGTATACTGATGACTTTTGATGCACGACTCCGTAATTAGTGTCTTAATTAATCTAAAAGATCCAGCCAGTAGACTTCAATCGCAAGGTTGATCCGGAGGGACAGAAGCTAACATAGTACGTAGTAACACAAAACATGCTCTTGGAATTGCGCTGTTATGCAAAGGTTACAAGACTCAGTTTAAAGGCTTTTGCGACTTATTAATGAGTGCATTGAAGGTCATGACACAACACAACCCTCAAGCATTCAACCAGTGTAAGCATTATTCCGCCTGAACATTGAATAGAGCGTTGCCCCCAAGCGGTTGGTTGACGCAAGCAGAGCCGACTTGCCGCTCGTGATTTGGCTGGCCACCCGCCACTCTGACAATAGTAACTACTCTTTCTCCCGTTCACATATTACAGATTCGGATTGATCCCCCAGGTCTCACGACTCTATGCCTGATCTCGCATCTTGCATTGGTAAGTAATGAGGATGAATCGTCTGTCGAGAGTCAGGTGTGTTGTTCTGCAATGTTAAGGTCCTCTCAATCATCGAACCGGGCAATTCATAGCACATAATGTCCACTCCAGAGAAAGGCCCCAGTCGCACATGCTACTCATTGTCTTATACAAACGATACATCTCTAGCCAAATCGTTCTTTGGCCCTTCGGATGCTCCACCGCCTAGCTCATTTATCCTGCGCAGCCTAGTACTGGGAATATCCCTTCCATAGCATCATCCTGGAAACTTTCTGTTAAGCACACATTCTCGCTAATTTGTGTCAAAGGTAGAGCTTGGGGAAGACTTCGAGTTCTCAGACCGTTACCAACTAGCTCTCACCTATCGGTCCCCATGTACCACTTAAACCCTGGTTTTCATTTAAACCGGACTATGCTGTTCAGCAATGCCTGCCTCATTTCCTCTGGCGCCATCTCGTTCGGTGCCATAGGGCTGAGAACAGGCCCAGCAATAGTCTGGGGAGCAACCCTAGCCAGAGTCGAGATTCTGCATCCCCAATTCACTTGTACTTGAAGGTTATGTCTCTGAGGAGTACTGGAGGTCAACTAAAACGAGATGTTAACGAATCGCAAAGCTAACCTCCGTGTTGCTGAGGGTTGTATTATGACGAGAATGCTTCCAGAACAGCAGATGTGCGATCATGGTCTCGTGGGCAGTGGCATCTGCTGGCAACAGGGCACTTCACGTGATGTAACGACATAGAAAGTTGTGATTGTGCCACGAACAGGACGGAGGGTGACATACACATTGCATGTCAAGCCGTACATCCCCTGTTTCATGTATGGTCTTCTTCATTAACGGCAATCCGATAAGCTTCCAGTCAGGGATGTTCTTGATGAACTCGACTATTGCGACATCAGCTTTTCCAATTCTGAACTTTTCTCTATAGTCTCCGGCTATGCAGAAGAAGATGTGGATGGCCAGTGGTGTGGGTTTGGGAGTTTTCAGGGAGATGGATATGGAGCCCCTATGCAGATGTTATGGCTGTTCAGCTTGGTAGGGATGTAGACGGGTCTTGTTAGCAAAAGAGCTTGTTGATGTTGCGTACAGGTGAGCATGGTTTTATACATCGGCACAAGGATCTTGTGACTGTCTGTTTGCTGTACCTGAGCATTGTGAAATCTGTGCTATGAGTTACTTGTGAAGTTTAAGGTGCCTGACGCGTTCGTCTTGGTTGATTTCTGTTCATGTGCTGCTGACCTGCACAGAGACTTGTACCTTTCTAATGTTTAACTCAACCATAGTTACCACGAAGGTGTTAGCGGCTCGCTAGTGAACAGCAATCAGGCTCCTTGCATTTCGACTTGCTCAGAAAAGCCAAACACCTACCTTTACCTGCCACATTACCATCGCACTTTGGCAACCCCTGCTGCCCCCGCAATTTTTACAGCCCTACTCCTGCTCTCCGTTAATCTAAAGCATGAATATACCAACTCCTACTGTGACCTGGGAGGAGGGACCATTTGGTCAAATGCAACCAATATGGACATCAGAGCCTTCAGTTGATGCCATCAAATCAGTCGTCCGGCAAAATCTCGACTTGGATCAGACTATCGAAGTCGATTTCCTCGCTCAGGGAGGCTTCAACAAACTCTACAGCGTCAAAATTGGCGACACTGGCCATGTATATGTCATGCGTGTCAGCCTACCTGTCGATCCTCACCTCAAGGTCGAAAGTGAGGCGGCGACGATAGAGCTAGTCAGACAGCGTACAAATATCAACGTGCCAGGCGTCATTGCCTTTGACTCCTCAAACCAAAACCCACTTGGGTACGAATGGATTCTCATGAAATTCATGAAGGGTCAGGTTCTTGAGACGGCGTGGAAGGCCATGACTTGGGGGAACAAAGAAGAACTAGTCAAAACGGTTGCGCGATCTCTAGCGGAACTGTTCGAGCAGAGTTTCAAGGGCATTGGCAATATCTACTTCGCTAAAGGTGGCACTGCCCCTCGAGTCGGGATGCTACCATCGGTGGAGAACCAAATGTTCAATCACACTCTTCGGGTTATGATTTTGGTGAAATGGTGTCAATGGCGCTCTTCTGGAACAACCGTCAAAAACATAAGTTGTATCGCGGACCATACAAGGGCAATGCAGATTGGCTAGGTGCACTCTTAGAGCTTCAAATCTACGATAGTAGAGATAAGATCTGCCAACTTACTACTGAAAAGTCAAATATGGAGCAGTCAAGTTTGATGGTGGGTTCAACTTCGATCAAGACCAAGCGGAGGGGCTGACGTCAAGCCCTGATGGGCTACCACCCCTATCAACAAAACCGGAGTCGATTTCAGGACATGATGACGAGGAGATTGAGGATGCAAAAAGTGTTGTCAGGCTCGCTGAGAAACTCATTGAATCAATCCCACTCTTTTTCTCCAACGCAAGCACGGAGGAGGCTGAAGTGACATATCTCTACCACGACGATGTAAACCGGCACAACATTCTAGCAGACCCAGGCGAACAAGGCGTGCTCACCGCCATACTAGACTGGGAATGTGTTTCAACTGTTCCCCTGTGGAAAGCTTGTCAGTATCCCCTTTTTCTGCAAGGACAGCCGCGGCATGACGAATACTTCTGGCCGGAAGCAGAGCAAGTCGCAAGCGGAGAAGAAGTTGAACAAGTCTTGTATGGGGCACACATTTTGGAGTATGAGCAGACAAAGCTGAGGCGAATCTTCGAAGAAGAAATGACGAAAGTGGTACCAGAGTGGTCCGAAGTGCGCCAGAAATCTATTCGACAAGCCGATTTTGCTTTGGCGGTCAATTGGTGCGATGGCCCATTTACCCATAGACGAGTCAAGGTTTGGTTAGAGAGAACTTTGGCAGGCAAGAAAGAGTACCAGCGGCTGGAGGAGGTGAATCTCTTTGAAGAGAGTTGAAGGAAGGTTTCGTGTTGCTGAGTATGGCAAGAAATTTTGGCCTACGTTTCCTGCCCAAGGGCCCGAAGGGCCATCTACTTACTACTATACTTACTACTCTAACTATCTTGGCGGGCCAAGCCTGCCATGTAGGCGCCTGACACTTTCGCTAGCCATCCACGTTAGGCTCACAACTTGCAAATCACTTCGAATCCATATTGTACACATTTTAATGAAGTAATTTATTCCCTGGCTCTAACTCGATAGATCAATCTTCTGCACTGCGTGATTAACGGCAATCTCGATGACGGCGGGGCTGGTTATTATCTACACGCATGGACCATCTCCCACCTCCAGAGCATGGTCGCAAACCGGCATGCTTCGCAGTTCCTCTGCTAGGCAACACATCAATTGGCAATCATGATTTTTGGACTTTTCCCATTGCCACGGATATTGCCAGGGATAAAAAAGGGTATTTAGTGCCGGAGGGCCGTAACGGCGATGCCTCTAACGATGAATCCTTCTTTGCCAGAGTTCAGACATGGCTCTATTTTGGGCTCCTCAGGGAATTTTTTGGCTTGTCTTTCAAGCCAGAAGATTTCATTGCGATGTCCCCAGAGGCAGACCCTTCAATCAACTCCGGTAGACTTACTGAGTATATGAAAAACTGGGTAGAGAAGTCCAGCAAAATGCCGGGACCGAGCATGGAAGCAGAACTTCGACAGAAGTTGATAGTATTGAAAACAAGTTGGAGATTCGTGAATACAATCGACTATATCGAGCTCGCGAAGACCGACGATCACGCCCTTGTCCTTTTCTCGATCCGGGCTCTGATTACCACGTTATCCAATATGATGTACGAACATCGCAAGGATGATGCCGACCCCAACGGATACTTTAGGATTAATAGTGATATCTACTCCTTGCCTGAGTTACCGAGATCATACCTACCTTTAGTTGCTTACATGGAAAGAACAGGCTGGTGTTCAGCGGAGATCATGCGGCTGCTGAGCACTTATACCTGCACAACAGTCTGGTACTTGGCTTGTCTTCATGAAGGTGAGCCGAATCGCCTCGATCACACTTCGTGCACTCCTGCTTCGGCTTGCATTGCTCGAAATATCACAGCAGACACCTACCGCTCTACTCACTTTTTGGAGAGTTGTCAGTGTGCTGCGATTGGACCGGACGCCGACGCTGTAATGGACGCTCTGCGACACGACGCAATACCGCTGATACGTTGCACAGTCTTTGACGATGTCAATATTGACTTCAAGGTTGTCAGTTCAATGAGAGCCCGTGACCACTTTGCTATCAGTCATGTCTGGGCGGATGGTATGGGCGTGCAGAGGCAGAACAAGATCCACACTTGTCATCTGCTCAACATTCTTACGCAGGTCAGAAAGGCTTATATATGCAACCTTGCTCACCAGCTTGAATCAATATGGTGCCCCAGCGCCCAGTTGATAGCAGAAAGAATCGCTACAAGAAAGCAGTCATTTCTGATTTGGATAGATGCATTCTGCATTCCTGATAGCCTTGATTCCGAAGCGATATTACTCAAGCGTAAGGGTATTTCTCAGATTGACACCGTCTTTGCAGGGTCCGAAGCAGTTCTTGTGATGGATCGCGGTCTGATGAAGGACATCCAAGACTGTTCTTCCACTATCGAACTCCTTGGACGTCTCACGACATGTGGCTGGATGACTCGAAGCTGGACCTATTTGGAGGCATCTCTTAGCCAACCTATCACCACCTACATCTGCACTGGTACTCAACTAGTCTCTTTATTCGATGTACTGCAGCTTGGCAATCAATATCTTAGACTAGATGTCTCGTCGCAAGGGGTATATCGGGATTTGATTACCACTTTGCAACCATTTCTCGTACAGTGGATACCAAAGGTGAAGTATCTGAAACCTGGACATGAGGAATTTTGCAGGTTCATGTGGATTTGGAACGCGCTCAGTGATCGCGCCATCTCTCGTTCTGAGGATATGTGTTTCATTGTTGCGATGTTAATGAGGCTAGATGTATTAGACCTCATGACATGTCCCGAAGAAGAACGGTTTGCAGCTCTGATCCAAGACTTCCCATTTCTTCCTCGCAGTTTTCTATGCAAGAATATGCCACGCATAGCCTCCGGTACAGCCGAGCGACGTTGGCTTCCTAGCATGGTGAAGACGAAAATCAATATTTACGAGGACTCGTTTGACTTCACCGATGAGGGCATCATCATTGGACCAGACCTGGCCTTCAAGACTCTTCTGTGCACAGATAAGCCACTTTTAGATACCTTTTCAATAGGCATACCCAATCTGGGCAGTAGCCGCTACGCCCGCACATATTACACTATCAGGCTTCACCAACCATCATCTACTGTCGACACCCCACCAACTACTACATCATACTGTATCGCCCTCAGTGCCAACGGTTCCAGGACTTTTGAAACGGATCCGGAGCATACTGACAAATATATTAGGTTCATGTTTGGCCATGGAGTATGTCTCAAGATAAGAGGTCATCGTGCAGATGGCGCGGTCGAAGCTGATTACGTGACATCCCTCACGTACACAGCTAGAGGCCCCGGAAACACTCCCAACTCATCACTTGAGCATTTTGACGTTGAGTACGTGGGCGCCACTGTTATTGTTCCTTGTGGTGAGTTAAGATCAGCTCATCATCGCCTATGTTTAGCCGGCTGTTTGACTATCAAAATTAGATCGTACAAAGTGGCCTCGGCCTCGGAAAATCCGTCAGCACCCCCGTGTCATGGTCTCGCCGTGGTATTTCTGGGGACTAGCAGCCTACCTACTCATATCTTTCATCATCATGCTGCCCATTTTAGGTTTTTATCGGCATAACTCTTACATTATATGGTTGACCATAGCGATCTTCGGATTACCACTACTCTACATCCTCTTGTTTCACGGTGTACATGAACTGCTCTTCAGAAATTGGGTTGATAGCTTCGTTGACCGCCGCACGAAGCAAAGATGGTGGGAGAAGATAATGCGTTTCTTCTGACATCATTTTCTAACCCTCCAATTCCTCGGTACCTTTATGTGAGAAGCACCTCCAGATATGCGAGGACTCCTTGCTTTAGAATCTGCAAGGGCGACCGGGCGGGCTTTGGCAATTTCCCTTACCGCCGAAAACTGCGCGGCTTGTTCAGACTTTTCTTCACGTTCTTGCTACACTTCTACGTTTTGCGTTTTATCTGCTCTATGCCGTTTCAGCACCGTCTCCATAGAGCGACAAACCCTCGGCGTCGAAGACCAGGCCTCTCATGCGTTAATTGCCGGCACCACAAGATCAAGTGCGACCGAAACGATCTGTGTACACAATCGTACCTCTGCCAAGACCTGGTCTACTTACAAGGTCTACAGCAATGATCCCGTTGTGGCGTAGGCGTATTGCAAGGGAATGTACAGCCACGCCTTCTTGACAATAGCCCATATTGGACCGATACGATCGAATCGCGAATTCACTGGTAAGGGCATCAACGGTTAAGCTAGAAGGCAGAACGGGCTGTCGTGGTAAAGGCGATGAAGGCCTTATATAAGAGGGATGCTATAGCCATAGCTTGACTGACTCGACGCGGCGTGAATATGCTGTCATGATTGGCTTAACCCGCTGGTAAGTAAATGCTATATATTGCCTATATACCTCTGCAAGGACAGCGATTCAGTTCCTTGATGGCGTTGAAAGGAATCCTTGCCCTACTTAACAGGGAAAAGCCCACCAAAAACTATGGCTAAACTACCATCAATTTGTGCTTAGTTTAGGCCTAACCGTGATATGATCTAGTTCTTCGCTCTGGTTCCATTTCTCACCAACTTGGCAAAGATACCAATTGCTATGATTGTCCTGCAGTCCAAGTAAGGATAGGGACAAAGGAGAGTTCTCATCGCAGGGGAAAAAGCACCCCGTGAAATTCATTTTGAGTACAGGCGCTAGGTTGCAGGATGAACTAGATCAGACACGAATGGACGGTAGGGCCAAGGCGTGATAGCCGGCCCAGAAAGCAAAGATCATAGATGTCAACATCCACGAGGCTCTAATAAACAATGCAGGCAGAACTCCACCTTGCGACAAAGGTACAGACAGAGTTTTTGACCGTTATAGCAGCTATGGGGACGATACGAACAATGCATTGGCCTCAGTTGATGAAGAGGAAGAAGAAGACGCACAAGAAAGCCATCCCAGCATCCTTCTCTCCCTCGGACAATGTCGAGCCAGAGCAGACGAATCTCTTCCGCCACGGCTTGAGCTTTTGCAATATGCTCGTCTCCACGATAGGCCATCTCAGCGCGATCATCAACTGGTAATGCGTCACCACGGTCCCAAGCTGGAGGGCCATGCCAACTACCAGAAGTCCTGATGGGGCGACCCGGGAAGGAAGCATTACCACCACGAATCCGAGAAGTCATGCCAGAGGCCTTCGCTGCAGAGAAAGCGGCAGAGTGGCTGGAGGAGCAAGGGCAGGAAGACAGATTTCACGAGGAATGGGACTTGGAGTGGGAGCAAACGAGGCTGAGAGAGGTGTTCAAGCAGGAAATGGAAAGAGTGGATACGGAATGGATGCGGATCTATGGGGCGTCGGCCAGAGAAAAGGGATTTTGATCTCGCAGCGCAGAATGGTGACGAGGAGCTGTTTCGGAGGAGGAATGGCGTGGTTGGTTGAGTCAGTAGTGTTCTTTTGTTGTCAGCGAGAAGGAGGATGCAACGGTTGAGCGATGCTTTTGGTGAGTTATTTGATACTGAAGAAGCCTTCTGGCCAGAAATATTTCAGGGGTACATTCGAGATTAGTTGCGACTTCTGGATGAGTGCCTGCGATGCTGTGCTGATTAATACTCCCCAGCCCGGAATCACTCTTGGCTAGGCAAGTTCAGGAATTTCCTGACCGGCTTGATCCATCCACGCTCATACATCAGGTCAACCCAAGCTTCGTCGTCCGGAACCCTTTGTAGCCATCTCGTCAAATTCACATGCCGAGGATACTTGATGCCAAACGTGTTCTGCTGACCACGCCACCTTGCCCGATGCTCAATTGACACCCAGTAGAACAAGTCATCCAGTATGAACTTCAGATAATATTCCCGCTGTAGCCGCCACGGGTCTTTGCCCCTGCAGATATGCCATAACCATTGCAAGAATTCTTTGGGACGACGGAACTTTGGTTTCATTTCCAGCAATTGAAGCAATAACGACGGACCGTGAGCGAGGACTTGCCCACTTAAAATAGCTGCAAATGCGAATCGGATGCCTAGTAGGCGTGGACAATGATGCCCGTCTTCGATCCCACCCATCTCTGCATCCATACCTTCGATGTACAAGTGGGCATTGCAGATGAGGAACTTGACCAGCCATTCCAGGTGACGTACCATCGAGTTTAGAAGATCGGGAGGGTTTTTCATGACGTAGTCACTTCTCGCCTCCCACTGGCCTTGCATGCTGATCATCTGCACTCCAAGGAGAATAGTTCTCAGGAGCCGTCGAGCGTGAGAAGGTTCTTCGTCAGTGGTGCCCGCTCCGAAAATATGGTCCTCATCTCGAAAAGCTCCAACACGCTCGAGGCGAAAAAGAATCCGATCGATTGTAGCGTTCATCCGTTGACCGGTTGCAAGCCATGCGAATGGGGACCATTTTGTGGTTGTTTTGGCAAGATTGAAGAGGATAATCTTCTCTGTTGGGAATGTACGTGAGGCAACAGCGTTGACGATGGTATGACCATGTCTCGTAAGAAGCGAATGGAAGTGACGACAGGTCAGCATCAGACACTGGAAATCTATGACTTGTCCAGAAAGATGACTGAATATATTGATAAGCAATTCATTTGGCAATGATTCCAAGCTTGACCCGGTCGAGCAAAGACTTGGACTGATACCTGTTTTCGATCAGCTAAACCTCCATTGTAGACAGGGAATGGGATACCAAGAGTGCTGAAGTGGGTAAGTAATGGATTCAAATCTAAAGACGTCGGCGTGTGCTGAAGCCTTTTAAGAGGCTGCGTCGACTCGTCCTCGGTGTCAGACCGTGAGTGCTTGCCTAATCTTTGTTTTGTGGTGTAGTATTCACGTTCCTTTTTGAGGACATGTGGCGCCAAAGCACTGCCGTCAGAGGAGCAAAAGGTAGCCATAGTAATTTACAGTGCCCCGAATTCTTGGAAAATGTGGAGAATAGAAGTAGCATAGCTGAGAGAGAGCAACAAGCCTACCTAGCACTTCACGCAAATGTGTTTGATGTGACATCAATTTCATGTGACCATGAAGCGCAAAATCGAAGGTACTATAAACTGGGAGAGTGATAGCCACAAGCATTTGATCTTGCAGCAATTTTCGCGCAGGGCATATCGAAATTATGTTGACCTCTGCAAGCTAGATACGGCGAGAACATTGGGACTGGTCCCCGTTTGGTAGAGTCCTAAGGGGGATGGTATGGTGATATCTCCATCCCCACTCCCGAGCTCGCTGAGGCTTCATGCAGAGAACGCATCAGCGGTTCTTTCAGCTACCTACCAAACTAGCTAGCAAATCATATATCGTGTAGCTGACCATAAAATGCACAAACCGCTCAGTGGGAACGCTTTGTAGTCCTGGCCCGCTAACAAAGTGTATTATCGTCGTAGGATGAGCCCTGAATCACACTCCACCTCAAGAGCAATGGGCTTAGAGTCTAGCCGTCGTAGACAGTTCCGTAATACTCCAAGCTGTCGTTGGTTGCTGGTTAATCTGACGACGACGTTGGAGAAAGCTTTCAATTGCGTAGCTTTTTGAATCGGGCAGGTGTGCCGATGTTCAGACATGCCTTGATACTCTCACAATTCTTCTAGCCCATGTCCCCTCTGCCGCCGGAGTTTCGTGGACCAGTTGTGCTGATGTGCACGCAGATCAATTGCCCCTGGAGCTCCGCGCAGGCTCTCGTGGTGGGTACTCTGCCATGGAAGCCTTTCCTGAGGACTACATTGCCCACAATCTACCTCTGATCCTGTTGTCGGGCATCGGCCATGGCGAACAGGCGGCATCATCAGACTCAACAGAGCGCTCTCGCAACCTTCTACAGGAGGGTGGATTCAGGATTCGAACCGACGTACCACCTCTGACAGACTCAGCTTCAGAAGATCTTCTCCAGACATTTCTAAGATTTGACTCGACGAACCGTATCTCTGAGCGCAAGGATGTATCAGTAAAGGATAAACCTGGAGCATTCAACATCAAGAGAGTCGGGCGGGTAGGTTAGACTCCCCTCTACGGTTTCGCCTTCCCATCGTTTCGTGCTGACAGATCCTACCATCCAGGCTTATGCTCTGCCTCCTCGGAAAGCATCACCTCCACCCCATGCGCCGAGACTAGGTCCTCTATCAGACGGTGGCAGCCCCCCACCGCCGCTGGCTCTTCATTCCACCATCTCACCATTGACACCAAGCTCTCCACTCTACCCGGATGGGATTTTCACTTCCCTATGGATCACAAAACATCAAAGTCGTCTTCCCGCAGTCTTCATAACCTTCTTCACTTTGACAGCAGATCCAAACACAAGCTCCCTTCGTGACAATCAGATCAAAACAGAGATTGCCAACATTCGAGGCGTCTTCTATTCCACGAATTACAAGACAAAGGTGGTGGTGATATTGATTGGAGAAGCCGATACGGACTCCCCACTTGACCTGGAAGAACGGCTCAGCAGCATCAGAAAGGCTACCGGCTTTGACTCTAGACACTTGGTCTTCTACCAACCTGAATCTTCCAGGGATGCTGTGATTGAGTTCGTGAAGAGTTTTCTAGCTTCTCTACAGCCGTTTTGTGTGGAATACTACCGTGATCTCTCGAAGCATACAAGGAGAAAGAGAAACAGAACGACAATCCCGCCTCCAACTATACCTCCTACGTTGGGAACGTCCCAGACATTACCATCACAAGCCTGGAATGTTCGCTATGAATTCAAGCTGGGTGTCTTCGCAGAGTTTAGGCAAGAGATGGATGCGGCATGCCGAAATTACGAAAGTGCATATGAAGGTTTATTCTCGCATGAAATCTTCGAGACGATCTCAAGTTGGAGCCCGCGGTTCAATGAAGCGAGACTACTGGCGGACGCGATCGCTATACGCATACTCAGATGTCTCCTGTGGACTGCACAGCCTACTAGCGCTGCCAGATTCTGGATCAAACATCGCCACAGAGTAAGGAGTTTGGTGGACCGTAGAGGCAAAGGGTCTGGGAACTATGGATGGGAAGCATGGGAGGCTATTTGGTGCAAATCTTTCGCTCAAATACTGGCCATGACTAGAAATCTGGAAATCTCGCCTTCTGGCTCGGTAGAAAGTCAGCAAGTCAATGCACAATTCTCCCCCCCTGAAAAGTCGATACCTATCGGTGAACGGATTGCACCATGGGAATTGCTGCATCATGGTGGTTATTGGTGGAATAGGGCGTGGAAGCACGTTCGTAAACGTCGGGCGCTGGCCTCTCAGATGCCGGAAGAGGATCGGACATCACCAGGCCAATCGCCAGCTTCAGCCATAGCGAATAGATCACATCTGTACGAGACTTACCTTGCCCTTGAGCCGCATCTTGAATATCCGATCGACAACAAGAATGGATATGACTACTCACTGGAAGTATTGAATATCATTCGCTCATCAATACACAGCTTCTCTAAACGTCATCAAGAACGATTTGTAGAGCAGTTACGCCTCGAAGAGGCTAAGGAATGTCTAAGAGAGGAACGGTGGGACGATGCTCTTTTGATAATGCGCTCAGTCTGGCCATGTCTTTCCTGGAGACGAGCCGGCTGGTGGAATATGGTCGTCGAGGCAGCTTGGATCTTAAGGAAAGCTGCCAAGCAGACAGCCGATGCCGACAGCCTTCTTCGATTAGAGTGGGAGTCTCGCAACTCAGTCTTTCCAATCCATCCTGAGTTGAAGCACAACTTCCACAGTTGCCTTGACGACCTAGATCCACCAGCTTCAAAGCCGAGCGTGGTCATCATATCTGAAGATACTCTGTCACCGGTCTGGGCGTCTCTACATTTTGCAACAGCAGAAGGCAATGTTGGTGAGTCTTTGAAGACTCAGTTAGTCCTAGTTTCTACTGCACGCCGACCCTCAGGGCCTATCCATCTCTCCGAAGTCAAAATCGTGTTCGAAGGAGGTTTACGGCCAGTCAGAGTGTTGTCGGATGATAGCGAGACCCAAACTCAAGCCTCGACAACAGTTGTAGCGGATATACGCCTGAGCGAGTCATCCTCACTGGTGGCCAACTCTGCTGTACAATCACCAACAAGTGGGCTGGCTTCGCTTTTTGGGATGGCGAACATTACAATTCAACCTGGTGAAAGGAAAGTGTTCAACATAGTTTGTGTCCCTCGCGAGGCAGGCGACGTCAAGGTGTCATCCATTAATTTACTGTGCGAGACAAGCGCTTTCAGCCTCACCTATGTCATCAATCAGCAGATCACTTCAGATGCAAGATGGTGGTCTGTGCAAGACACGCGACCTTTTTCTCGACAGCTACGTCGTGAGACTGATGCAAGTACTGTGAGAATATTGCCCAAGCCTCCTAAATTGTGTATTGAGATGCCAAATCTAAGGCGAGCATATTACATGAATGAGAAAATTTCTCTGGCCGTCTTAATTCGGAACGAGGAAGAAGAGACGGCTGATGTGTCGATCACAGCTAGATTACTGAGTCCGTCGCGAAACGAGGCGGTCATTAGCTGGCAGGGCGAGAGCGAGTCAGGTTCCTCGGGCGCTGTATTGAATGAAAAAGATGCGTCTTCGAGACATATTGTGTCGCTTCCCCGCCATTCAATTGGCCTTATACCAAGTGCTGATAGTCGCGGCTTGACGCTCAACATGATGCACACACTGAATGCAATGCAACACCAGCTGGAACTGGCAGCCACCTACCATCTTGTGGATGACCCGGAGGCTCCACTGACCAGGACTCTCACTGTCGACCTGCCCATCAGCCGTCCATTCGAAGCCAACTATGAGCTCATGCCACGGTTGGACTCCGCACCATGGCCGAGCTTCTTCGATCCAGGAAGTATAGGCAAAGGTCTCTCCCAGCGGTTCTTGCTCATCTCAAAGATTGCTTCTTTTGTCATAGAGCCGGTGATTGTTGACACTGCTGTTCTTCGCCTTCAGGAAATCTTAGGCAATGCCATCTGCAATATTGATGATGAGAAAAGTGTCACTGCAAACCAGAGCTCCGGCCATGCTCACGAAGCTGACGGGATCATCGCGCCAGAGGGGCTAAGAGAATCCAACTTTGAGTTGGTTGTCCAAGAAAATGCCCTTGGTGACCCACACAGTGTTGCGCTCAACCTGGATCTCGTCATTCGGTGGCGGCGCAGCCCAGAGGATGACCTTGTCACGACCCCGCTGGAAGTGCCGCGATATGTTATTCCAATGTCTGAGCCCAGAGTTCTCCTGAGCAAGAGAAGCGAGACCACCAAGAAACAATCTGGTCTAGTGCACTTACAGTATACGATCGAGAACCCTAGCATGCACTACTTGACATTCAACTTGACAATGGAATCTAGTGATGAATTTGCATTCAGTGGTCCGAAAGCTACCATTTTTTCACTGGTACCTATAAGCCGCCGGACTCTAGATTACCGGATACTCGCATACCATGGAACGAAGTGGGTGCGGGTAAGTCTGGGGGTAGTGGATGCTTATTTTAGCAAAGCGTTACGGGTCAGTCCGGCCGGCGAAGGTATCAAATCTGATGGAAAGCGAGGGTTGCTAGTTTGGGTTGAATAGATGGATGCACGGGTACATAATGACAGCTTGCATTTGCGTACAGCACTCCTCAGAAGAGAGTGAAAAGATGATCGTACACTTGACTTGAATGTATTTAGTTGTGCTCCGTTTCATGGCCTCTGTCTTCTGTACTGTTGATCGCAGCGCTACCTGCAACTAGTCACATGACTCGAATAGGTATTTTGCACCCCCTTCTTCAGCGCCTCGGCTGACGTTCCTTGAATTTGGTTCTGCAGGCGACGTCATACTTCTCACAGCAAAGGCCGTTGTCAATAAATTTCCGACAAAGTGACATCTCAATCCACTATATCTGTGCAGATCCATACTTGTATGCCATGGACAAGCTCCAAGATACCAAAGTCCCGTTTGTTAGCGGCGAGAAAACCGGCTTGATAGATCTCTCACAGCCTAGCTTGTTCAGTATGAAGTAGTGACAGTTGGCCCTTGGCTGTGCTGACAGAGCGGTAGTATCTGCGGCTTCGATCGCTTTCAATCCGATCTTTTGGAAGTGAGTACCAAGCTCCTACCTTTACAGAGACGTCACTAAGAATTGCGATCAGTGTCGTTGCCAGACAGGGTATGTATCTACCCCTCTCTGGAATTTTCCTTCAATGTAACCGCTCTAGAATACCACAACCACGTTCTGACCAAGATCTTTCGTTCTCCCTACTACGGATGCTACGCCCTTGCTGTGACCATCTTTGGGCTAGGTGTCTTTAGAGACCATCTCTATAATGAAGCGCTTTCCAAACAACCTATCTATCCACCCATTCATCAACCCTACATCGCTTATGGCCTTCTCGCCGCGGGCAATCTGCTCGTGCTTTCGAGCATGTGGGTACTGGGGGTCACAGGCACATATCTAGGTGACTACTTTGGGATCCTGATGGACGAAAAAGTCGGGGGCTTCCCCTTCAACGTCACGGGAGCACCGATGTACTGGGGTAGCACTTGCTCTTTCTTGGGGGTTGCCCTGCTACGCGGAAGGGTGGCAGGTCTGTTGCTGACCGCCGAGGTGTTTGTGATGTACCTCATTGCCTTGAAATACGAAGAGTACGTCCCTGAGGAAGTCGGGCCTTCGATCGTCTGCTAACTCTAATCAAGTCCCTTCACTGAGAATATTTACGCGCAGAAGGATAAAAGGGAAAAGTCGAAGAAGAGGGCATAAAGAGGGGTGGGAAGAACAAGATTTGGGCTGACCCTGGTTGATTGGGATGGTAGACTACCCGGACCAGTTCAAGGACGACGACCATGAAAGATGACGCAAAAAGTTCCTGTTTCAGATTCAACATCGCTTGAGACGTGTGAGACTAGATAGATACCCATGTCAGTGCGTAGAAAAAGCAGTGATATACATTGGGTTCTCTATCTCATTCAAGTTATACGCAGAAGTAATGGTGGCTAGACGCCCGGAGGCTGTTGCGCCAGAAATATATTTTGTCTCTCGATTTATTTAATCGTTGGAGAGCTTCGGACCTCGGCCGCTTGATCCTCCCGGGCGGTGGAACCGGGGACCCCTGCATGGAGCACAACCGCGATTCCGTCAGTGGTGCATTTCCCCCAATTTTGGGGGAACCTGATCTGCGCTCTTCTGTGCTGGGAGCTTTTCAAGACTCACAGCCTCCATCATGAGCAGTCTCATGCGCCTTCGGACATACACTTGGTTCTTCTGCTTTTGAAGCATCACATCACCTTCTGTCACACACCAAATTCAGTTCTGAAGACCATCGTCTTGCTGGCTCGAGAAGCCTCAAACCTGCCACAGCGGCGAGACTCGCTTGGGCACTTCTCTTTCAGATGCCTTCGCAGCAAGTGGAGGTCGCTGAGGCGATCGCAGGCATCAAACGGGCTCTGAAACGTCAACGAGAAGGCACGACCATACCCTCGATCCTTGTTTGCAGGAACCAATTTACTGATGGTGCCCCTCTTCAGCGAAGTCCGATCAACCTGTAGCCGCTGCTTCAAATCGAGGAAACAAGCTTCGACACGGCGCAAAATTTGTGCACGAAGGAGCTTTGATTCATGTGACTGGACCGGAGGTATATAAACAGGTATGCACACCCGTCGCCGGTCGCGCTAGATGTGGCTCCAAGAAGCTGATGAAGATAGCAGAAGATCGAACATGCCGGATACACGCGATATATTCTTGACAGAAACCCGCGGAGATACAATGAATATGGTGAAGAGTTGGACGACAGCGAATCGGACGAAGAGGCGGATGCGGATGCCGCAGACCAGAATGCTTACAGTGGCATTCGTCTAGAAGGTACCTACAGCCCAGACACTACGGCCACTACAGCATTGCTAACCACCATCTAGAGCTACTATGTCCTTTGAAACATCCTTCCGAGCTGCCGGTCCACCCTACGATGTCACCTGCCTACCTGTCGAGTGCTCTGCCAGACATGGTATCTTCAACTCACGAGAAGCTTAGACAGGAGCGCGCCAACTTGTGGAGAGCGAAATACCTGAACCGACAATTGACAGGAGATGCATCCTGGATACCGGCAGGAGCACTCGAGTCCCCTGACGACTGGGAGCTGTTCGAGCCAAGGAACCAAGGAGTCCACAGACAGTCGCTGGGGAAGCGCAAAAGACAGGAAAGCGGGAACCATGGTCAGAATGGAAATCCCCATCAGCACTCGGAGGCGCAGGCTGAACCCAATGATGTGGGCAAACACACAGCCAAGCTAGGAGACAACGACCTTCCTGCTCAGAAAAATGGCGCTGGGGCAGCTGATGTGGAGAAGGGTAAAGGAGGTGTAACAGATAATCAGGCTACCAATCCTGAAACGACAGAGGGCGAGCAGGTTGCTCATGCAGCTGCAGATGTTGTCACAGAGTCCATGGACGCCCGTGCCGAAGATGCAGGAATGGAACAAGACATGGAGCTGCCTGCTAAGCCAGAACTCAACGGTATAGATCCGACACCTACCAACCCCATTGGTATAGATGAAGAGATGCCTTACAAAGCACGGCCACCGAATCCACAGAACGAGGCAGATGTCCAACTTGAGTCAAAAGCTGACCCACTACCAGCCGACCATGCAGCAGGCCCAGCCTCGCATGCCGCTTCCGATGCAGACGATGCTTCTCCACCTCCGCCGCCACCTCCACCACGCCGCATTACTCGCGCTCTCGCCGCAAACAATTCCACCTCCCACTCCAACGCACCCACCCCGCCCCTATCCCCAGCATCTACCTCCAGCACCACAACTACCACAACCAGCTCTGACCTCCAAATCGACCCGCTCTACCTCATCCCCCCATCCTCCAACCCATCAACAAACATCAACGGCCTGCCCCCAGAAGAAGCCCTCGAAACCCGTCGTCTCTTGACCCTCTACATTCAAAAGCAAGAAGAGAGCGTCCGAGGCTACGAATCTATCCTCTCTAAACTCCTCACGGCACAGCGTTTACGAAATGAGGTGCTGGAGATGTGCAAAGCGGAAGAACATGTAGGTGAGCTGTCGGATGGAGAGGATTGGATCGACGCCGAGCGATGGGGGCTGCAGCCCGGGGAGCTGAGGAAGGGGAGAGATGAGGATGAGGATGTGCTGGTGGGAGAGGGGCAGGGAGACGGGAATGGGATGGGACATATTGGTGGTGTTGGGGTGGGAGGGAGGAAGGGAAAGAGGAGGGCGCGGAACTAGCCTCTCCATCTGCCTTTTGTGTCTATATTCGATGACGGGAAAGAGCTCGTTTCTTCTGAATTAGGCAATAGACCGCGATGCGGATGAGGATGATGATCGTACCCGTGGCCAGCTCAAAGTAGGGCAATCTTGTCAACAAGCAAGAATCGATGAGAAAATCATACAGCGCGATTCGTGGAGCGCGAGAACGTCCAGTACTTCTTTTGAAAGCGGATTCTCAGCGGTAGTATATCGGCAATCTCTGCCAGCTGTAATCGACTCGGTAGAGATGTCATTGAGGCGACGGCATGGCTCAATCAATAACATACAGCTAACTAGCCTATAAAGGCTGGAACGCGTTGGGAGAGTTAACTTGGTACGTCAAATTGACATGGCGCCAAGGTCAGCGCAAGCCCCATCCTCGTTTTGATTGGTTGATGATTCCTTAGCTTGCCAAGACGGCGGAAAATCCTGTCAAGACAATATCAAAATGTGAAATCGGATGTAAGGATTCCATGGATTCGACTCCTTTAATTACAGGATATGTATGATAAAGTGCTTCAAATTCAAATAAGACTTTCAACACGCTATCTAACTGAATCAATGAGAGCACAGCAATTACGAGTCCTGAACTGTGGGCCCCCGATAAAGTGGACAGCCAGTAATATGGGTGCCGAAAATGTGGGCGGACTGGAGAAAATCATCATGTTAGGATCACCACCAAAATATCCAGCCATCTTTCGCATGATCTCCTTACCGCTAAACCCAAGGAGGGTAGCCATGATGCCCCAGACATCATCTGGCCACGATGTTGATCGAGCTGTCAGTGAGTTCCATACCAAGATAAATGATTCAAAATCCGAAAGCAGTGGCTGTGAAGCCAACCATGCGACATGGAACAGGACAAACGCACGTTGCAAAAAGTCTCTAAAGAAGCTTTTAGAAGGCAAGTCGAGCAATTTGTATGCTTTGTTGCCATCCCCGTCGAGCTTGAAGTCCCTGTAGCGAATTATGCTGTTCCCCAGGCAGAATATCAGACCTGACTTCATGCCCAGCGCCGCTTCTGCCAACGTCCAACAACGCGTCATCCACTGTGAGGATGCGACCATTGCAAGAGCTTCCGTGATGGCCATATAGGCACTTTCAGCAGAAGTCAAGGCCTTGTCAATGACCAAAACAGCTGCCGCTCCTGCAAAGACGGGATAGATGCGTTCTATTGCCTGTTTCCGGAGCTTCATGAATTCCGGATGAAGAGCTGGAGGTATGCAAAATATGTCAAACCAGATATCGAACGACTTACGGTCTCTTGAATACACGACGAGCCTAGAATTGAGCAAACGGTGGAAAGAACAGCCTTGCCGTCTGCAACTCCATAGAAGCCTTCTCAAGGTAGGAGGCGAGCTTAACGAATTGACGTCGAAAGACCTTGTTCTGCTTTGGTATGACTATACCATCAGCCCAGACGTGGCTCAAGGCGATGTGACGTGCGGTCCGCGTCGCAGTAATAACCTTGAAGTTTAAATGACCGCTATCGTTCATTTCACACCTGATTCAGAGGGATACCGCCAGCTCTGAGGATTTTATTGACGTCCTCCATCTCTGGTCCTACTGCCTCGCAAGAGCAATCGCTTGTTAAGTGTTGAGCCTGATGCTGAACTAGGTCGACGTCATGTGCAACACATCTGGGGGCACTGCGACAACGCTGGTGATTAACCCCTAGAGTATCTTTGCCATGCAGGCATGTGATTGACCATACCGTAGTAAGACTGTATGTCCTCAGAAGTCTCAAGATTTCATGTGAGCACCAGCCATACACATCCATAAGTAATGCAAGAGGACGATATGACGGTGATAGTTTTGGCCATATAACAAGGTCAATTGAGAATCTGAGTACCAGATTCAAATTTGAGGCGCCGATATCGCTAACACATAGTATATCCCAGATCGACGAGATTAGGATCCTTATGGAGAAAAGCACTAGCATATGCATTGCTGTGCATGGCAGTCTGCAACGATCTAGTTGGTCACAGAACTTCCAACTTGCTATAGTCAACTGTCTGATGCGCTCGATACGTGCATCCCTAGCTTCCGTGGGCAGTTTGGAAACCTGAGCTCGCCATTGTGACATATACATTTTCAGCTTCTTGGAGTTGATTATCTATTCTTTCGTGGAAGGGTTGACGACAACGAACTCTTGAGAACTTGCTGCTACCCTGAAGGTGTCCCTGATAAGACCGAAAAATAGCCATGCTTGTACTTTGGCGACGTAGAGGTTGGCACCATCTAGATCCTGTACTTCAGAGAAATTTGGGGAATCTTTCCTATCGCTATCCACGATGTTATGTGCAACGGCATATGCGTAAAAAATCATCGTCCGCTTCGGCGATCTCACCAAGGAAGGGCACATCGTAGTGTCCAAAGAAAAACACTGGACATGAAGGGCACTGTTTTTCATCGGGCACTCGTAGGTGATTCATCGCATTAGGCTGCTGATAGAATCAGTCTTTGTTTTACCATGTCAAGATGGTGGCCGATTGGTTGTTCATTTTCTGAGATATCAACTACGTTGTATGTAGTCAGAAGGGTTTCATTCTCAAACTCTACTGTCATTATTCTCCTAAGAGTTTGAGATTATATATATATACTATATTTTAGGTATATCACAATAAGCAGCATCAATGGTTTAGTGGTAAAATGTAAGTTAATATGTCCTTCAGCTAGGTCAAACTAACAATTCAACAGCCATCGTTGCCAAAAAGATATCGATGGGCCCCGCGTTCGATTCGCGGTTGATGCATGTTCACTAATTTTTATTATTTTTACTCATAATGCGCAGAAAGTCAACACATGTGATCCACATATCTTCTTTTATTTTCTATTTTCTATTTTGGACTAGATAAATACACATAACTTGACCGACAGAATTTGTATGCCAAGAAGTGCCAATGGAATCGGATGCCAAGCAAGAAAAGATTGAGGAAGAGGGCGCCAAAGAGGGCCACAAGGTCGAGCGTCCGAGCTCAGCACAGATTGAGCAGTCAAAAGAGACTACTCTGGGAAAGAGAGGCCGTGGCAGCCTAAGGGGCACCAAGAAGAAGCGAGGAGGTGCAAAATAGGCGCTGAGACGACAGACCCTTTTCTCTTTTTTCTTGTAGGTCAGGATTCGCACCATTTGGGTGCCCTCGGCCGGCGTTGGATTCGCTTGCAACTTTCTACTTCTTAACCAGGCGGCTAAGTTGCAACGATTGTCCGGAGAGCTCCCCTACGAGGCATTCTGCCGTCAACACAAACATGATGAGGTCTTGAAATGGTTGAAGCAAGGTGTGGGCATTGAGAGACTGCGTCAATTGTTTCAAATCGGCAAGATCAGGACCACCAGTTTATGGAGAGCCTGTCGACCAAGCCACTCTCCAGCTGAAGGCCTCCAACCAAGCCAGTTGGTATATTCTCATCCTCACCGATGAAAGGATGTCGAGTTTTGGGCGGTCGGTATTCTGAGAAACAACACAGACTCCTAACACCCTTCCAACACTCCCCTATTAGCCGTGCAGTCCTTCTAAGGAGATAAAATTGCTCCAAAACCGCTCAAACAGGCAATCTATTTACTTATTACCGTGGAAACCGAGCAATTAGATCTAACGTCCAAACTTGGTGCGTTTGAGAGTCCATCCGCAGCCATCTCAGCTGTGGAGATGTAACTGAACGCAACAGTACCATCTTGAGCCTTGTCAACAACGCAGTAGTACTGTACGTTAATATGCTTTGTACGAGCGTTGAACTCAGGATTTACAGCGATAGCGATTACAGATTTTCTTTCTGCGGTCATGAGTGTTTGCCTTTGTTAAGGATAGCTAATCCCAACGATGGACGGACACCCTTATGCGGTGCTGAGGATCAGTATCAACGTCTGCCAGCATAGAGACACGAAGATCAGTCCAAACCAACGAGCTCTTTAGGATAATGGACGATTCACAAGCAATTCGCATGCATGCTACGTAGGACCATCACCTGCGTAACGTATACGGAGATCGTCAAATCAAACAACCAGTTAATTCATGGTATTCTATGGATAAATGTCTCCAGGAACAGAGTTCTCGCTTCCGCGTTGACTGAGTTATCTGACATGCACAACCACTAAGTGCTGGTTAAAGGAAATCCGGTGAGCAACCTTATTTGAGCTTAAGATCCACCAAACGTGCTAATTGAGGCATTGGGTACGGAGGGGATATGATACAGTGATGTCAGCAAGCTTGAGGAAGCGCTACAACTATCGCTCTTAGCAGGACTCAACACGTTATTGTGCAATCACTTAACATCGTCAGTTTGTTATGGAGCATGTCGAAGCTTGGGAGCAACATATGGAGAGACTGATACAAGCCGCAGCCGCGCAGGAAGCCGCAAATCCGGATACTATGGTGCTCTTCCCATCCGTACGGTGGCACTTGATTCAAACCTGCTTCTTGGTCTTAAACTTGACATACCAAAGCTGGCACAAAGGAATTCAATGCCGAGAACGGGTGAACCGTCCCCGAGCCCACGCAGCAACCAGACGCCACCAGCAATGTGAGGCTTCTGGCGAACAGAACAAAAACGCGTAGGCATAGTGTCTGATTCGAGCCAACCTACTATCAGCAATCCACTGGAAACCATATGCCGACACAGAAGCAATATCTGCAAGTTACACGACCGCCGTAACCCCTATTGCGTTGTCATGACAAGGCGAACACTGCTAAACGTCATCGAAACACAGGGCAGGGTACAATCATTTCGTGGCTTGCGTATACCTAGATCTTTGGGCGCGAAACAAGGTTGATCCGAAAAACTTCACAACAGGTTGTATATTTAAAAATATTACTAGAAAAGTCAATCATTCAAGGAGAATATACAGAAATGCCAGTCAAGTTTCCAAGATCACTACGCTCTACTTACAACGATGATCGAGGCTCCCATTGCTTCTGGATTATACTACGTTATAGACAGAAAGACACATCTATGAGGCCTCTACTTAGAGTCACTCACACAAATCTGATCTCCCTCATATAAACCAGCCTCGACTGGCTAACAACTCTACGCCTTCTACCATGCCGGAAGCGGTCTTCGCCAAGCTCATCCAGGATGCTCCTACATCTCCGTCGGGGCATTGTTCCGTGTGTGACGATCAATCACCCGTCTTACCCCGGTGCCGGAGCTGCAAGAGTACGAATGTCAGCAAGGCTGGCACAGGCGCTGTTGGAGTAGTAAGACTAAAGAGGAGAGGGTGAGTGGGGGCTGTTACTGAAGAGGTGGGACGTTGATTTCCACTGGACGAGCTAGGGCAATGTACCAGGACAGTAGAGAGCAGGATTGTTATGAGTTTGGCTTGTTTCCTGTCTACCAGATGCAATAATGCCCAACTTAGCCGTTTTGGAATGGGGCCATTGTGTACATACTGTCTGTGAGTGGGCGGGTGGGTGCGACTGTGAAATCATAAGGATACCCAAATGTATTTTTCTGGTCTTCATTTCTTGGTTCTTGTTCTTGCTTTCGTTCTTCATCATTGCGCCGCTCTATAATGATACTTTGAGTCAAGCTTGTCAGTAACTATCATGATCAACAAGCCCTAGCTGACATTGAAAGAATTGATAGGTCGTGAGAACAGTAGCGAAGTTGCTACGAGGTCAAGAATTGGACGACGCTGCCTAACACTATGCGACTTACCACAGGTCTCTTGTCTCAGCCGTCCACTTCTCCGATACCCGGTCCAGACGAACATTTGTCTGTCAATTCAGCAATGGACCAAACAGGGCTGTGGAATGCGTTAGACTCACAACGAGCTCTTCAGACATCCAGATCTTCTCTTTCGCTATTCCAGAACACAGCTCAGATCGACGTAGTCACCCTGTTGCTCCTCCTAGGCGAGAACGCAATTTGGAAAGTGGTTTGGTCGCGCTTCCAGTCTAGGCGGTCGCACCTGACGCACTGGTTATTTGCTGTCTCACCTGGCTGGACCCCACTGGCTGGGTCACTTTTAGCAGCCTTAGGTGGTGCTCTGCATGCGCCGAACCTCATATTTGAAAGACCTCCAGAGGGTGTTATCGACTCCAGCCTTATCTTGACAAACCTCAATTCAGGCGCCACTCCCACCGGGAATAACACCATCATACAAAACATTTGGTCCACCTGGCAAAGGGGTTCTCTGAAAGAGTACCACAAATCAAACAAGGGGCAGGGACTTGGAGATCCAACGCGACAAATTGGGATATTAGATGTGCGCCTCGACACGCTGCAGATAGAGAATTGGAATATGATTCTGCTGCAATCGATCTGTTTACTGATCCAACTCGGCGGGAGCTTCCTCGTAGGGCTTCTTAGAAGGAACTATGAGCCGTTCATAGTGTTCGCTGTTGCCTTCGCTGGGCAGTCTTTACTGATATTTTCGATAACGCCTCGACCGTCTCTCTGGAACAAAGCTTTCCGTGGCCATAAATCGCATCCAAGCATGCTCTATAGTTCATCCACCAGCCAAGGTTTTCTGTTCATCCGCTCTGCACGCCTCCACGGCCAGGCTGTCAGTCTGGAAGAATACACCTGGCCCATCCAAACCATGCGTACACGCGTTGACATGATTAAAATGTTTGCTGCTGGACTAGCTTTCATTACTTTGATACTTCAAGTCCTCCTCTTGGGCTGGACGCAACCCCAAAGTCGTGTTGTTTACGCGATCTTTGGCGCCTTCGGCCTGTGTGCTAATACTATAGAAGCTACCTCTCAGCCGCGTTGGTCCTCAGCATCTCACTCGGCATTCTCAGGAAAGGCATTCTGTGCGCCCAGGTCGTGCTCGACGATGGGTGCGGCGGCAAGACGTTTGTACCCCGACAACGAGAGGTTGGCACAGTCCTTGCGGGCGCTAGAACACTTGTTTGGGCGGTTGCTTTGTCCTACTTGCCGAAGCAGGATTGCAAGTTCTGCTGAAACTAATACACCATTCTGCAGCCGACGACAAGGTAGTGGAAGCACGGAAGTCAAGAATTGCGCGTCGCTGCTGGCAGACGCTGTGAAGCAAGAAGCCGACAAGCAGCTTCGGGATGGTTTGGCGACAGTTTCTTGCTATTTGAGTTCTGCGGAAGGAAATAGCCCACTCACAATGATTAATACCGCGAAGAGACATCCAAACCAGCAACCGTATCGCTGGGAAGTAGTGCCGTGAGCCAGATAGTTATTGTCAGTATTCAGAACGTTCAAAGGTTAGCGAGTCCCGTCTGAGATATGTACCCTCAGCTGACAGTGTTTCAAGGTATAGACAAAGTGAGCATCTGAGAATGGAAAAATATATAAAGACGGACCGCCTAGAACGAGACCACCAACATACAGTACTTACAAGTTAGTGCTGAGGAATGCCTGTCTCGAGGGATGCTTCGGGGTTATCCTGCAGAAGATTATAGTGCGCGTTCCCAAAGCTGATGCCTAGAGCGATAGGTAGTGGGTGCCAAAATGATAATTAGCTATTTTAGAGTACTGCCATCTTTGACCTTTAACAATCAGGACTTGCTCCACATTCTTGCATAAGCGCATCGAGGAGATAACCAGCTGGCATCGACCGCAGGCACGCCGAAGGCCGCGGAAGAAGAATACCTTATCCCTACGCGAATATCTGTTGGACTTTCATGCATTGCTTTGTCGTCACAAAGGACGCCCAGACTTCGGAATGGAAGCCTTCGCCAAAATGCCCTTTGCACAGCACTGTCGACGATTGAGTGTTATGAAGGGAGGAGCGGGATCCGGAACATAGAGAAGTCTTTTCCTCGCGGCAATGCTGGGAACAATCTGGCTTATGGAATGGGTTGGGCCAGAGTCTACTGTCTGCCCTGGGCAGACAGCAAGGCAACTGCCCGAAAACCGTGAGGTGTCCTACAAACAACTATCAAGTCTCTCGATCCTACCTCCGACATAACAACGTTGCAGCCATGGGTTTATCGCCTGGGCCCTTCACCTTCTTGGAGGACCGCCTCGTCGAAGTATTGAGAGAGGGTCAAATCAAGAGAGGAACGCGCCCAAATCACAATAGTAATATCTTTCGCTATTATGAAAGCGACGGCAGCAGCCTAGTAGCTCAACAATCGGCCAGATATTTCGCCTTGAAACTGTACTCTACAGCTCAAGATCCGAGGTCCCACTTAACTCAGCTCGATGCGTGCTTCGATCGAATAATATACCTAACCAGGTTCTCGAAATCAGCCTTATCTGAAAGCACTGTTAGTTCCCCGTCGCTTATGTAGGCGTCTTTAAACACGGCGAGAAAGTTTGATCCTTTGACACGCGCATGCTAATGTTTGGTGAGATCTCAGGTCATAGAGAGGGCTTGTCGTCTGCTATCTCAGTTGCCTGCCACTGCTCCAGATATCCTAGATGCGTTCCAGTTCGACACTACAGCTCTGCAAGAATACAGGATTCAAGCTTCGAAAGTCGAGCCCTTTAGCGTTTCTGCGCAGGATGGCTTTTGGAATAGTATTTTGGCGGTGCATTACGTGAACAGCAACGTACTTCGCATTGCTCTTCATGCTGCACGCTGTGACCTCGATGCGAGACTGTTTAAACCACATCTTCCAAGTGTCCTGAATGCAACAATAGAGCTCCTGAAATTAAGCTTACAGATATCATCTGAAAAGGGCAATCAAGGTACACTGTGGGTAGTGATATGTGCTTTCCTTTGGACGTCATGGCAAAGAACCTTGATGATCCATCTTTGGATGGGCATGGCCCATCAGCTCGATGAGGGCTTCGACTACAATGAGATTCGTTCGCTCATGGTGAAAGATCTGAGGATAATCCCTCAACTATTCAAGTTACGGAGCAGGCAGCAGCTGGAAGAATTGAGCCGCACGCCGTATCTTTGCGGATGGGCCTTCCAAAGTCTACGCTACGACCGAGCAAACATAGCAATGGATCTCAGGCACTTCCACGAGACATATAGGGCCTGCTTCGGAAGAAGATCGCCCATATGCAACCCAGGTCCAACGCAATGTGACGGTAGTTCATCGCATGCCTGCAAGCGATTCAAAAATACGGCTGTCACCAATCAGTTAATGCACGACCAGAAATGCGAAGGCGATTGCCAAAGGCTGTTTTGGTGCAGAGATTCATTCGTCAATGTTTCGGGAGCCAAGGCAGTTGACATCGTCACGACTGACACTACAACATTGCGGTACTGCAAAGTCAGCGTGAAAACACTCACAATATCTCATGTGTGGAGCCACGGCCAAGGGGGGAGACCCGATGATGGGCATCCAGAGGGAACGGGCTTCAATCTGTGTCTCCATCGCCGTTATGCCGAACTCGCCACCTTATTGGGCTGTGAGTCATATTGGATGGACACCCCATGCATACCCAGTGAGAAAGACCTGCGATGGGAGTGCATAATGAACATCACCAGCATCTTTGCCATGAGCGAAAAGACCATCATCTGTGACCGAGACATAATGGCCATGGACATCTCTTATCCCACAGTCCAGGTCTACGAGCGTATTCTTGCGACGTTGTTAGTCTGTGATTGGAGCATAAGAGCCTGGACATTGCTTGAGTCTATGCGCGGAAGAAGGGGACTCTACCTGCTCTGTCTCAATAACAGACATATCAGCGTGTGTGAGCTTCTAAAATCAGTAGTCGACAACGGAAGGATTGACCTAACCTCTTTGTTCCTCGCCAGAGGCTATCTTTTCCCGCCAGTCGACTTGGGCGACTTTGAACTCTTCCCTGGCCGCGTTGTCGAAGACCCTGCAGGTCGCCAGGTACAAAAGGGTTTCGTGAACATAGGCGAAGCTGCGGCGTTGTTGAGCCACCGACACGCCACGCGGGACGCAGACGACCTCCTGATCTGGAGCCTGCTCATCGGGGATCTAGAGGACGAAAGCCCAGTCGAGATGTGGAAACGGCAGGTCGACAAAGTGATTGCGACCGGCTTCTTGGTGTCAAGCGCACAAAGAATACAAGGCCACCCGGGACTCGGCTGGGCTCCATGCCAACCTACCGCTTCGCGACGAGCCAGTGACACCAGCCTCAGCCCCAAGACATATCCTGCCTATGACGGCGTTGAGACTCAGCGAGGCACCATCACCGCCCATGGATTGCGCGCCAAATGGCTCGTGCACGAGTTCCCTGTCGTTGCGTCTTCGACGGCCGCAGAAAAAGGGACGAAGGAGCTGCAAATCTCCAGTCTTCAAGAGCCAATTTCACGGATCACCTCCCGCTATCTTCTCGGATACACACGTGGTGCTCTGCTACAGGCTTTGCCTCGCAGAGGAGACCTACAACGAAACATCCCTGTACCATATCGAGGGTCAACCGCTCCTGTGATGGTGATCTGCGGATCGGTGGATGGAGCCAAGTGGGAGTGGAAAGACATCTATGAATGGGAGACGAGTGATCCGGTACCACACTTTGACATGAGAGAGATCCTGCTTGTTTGACCAATCAATTGTTCCTGAAAAGAGGACAGAAGCTGTGTTTGGGACAGCGTAGAATGTGCATTAATTCGAATTTTAGTTTTCATTGTTATCTGCTAGCATTAACTCCGTGGAAAGTGCCGAAGCCCGGCCGGCCTTGGGGTATACGAGACTACCATATTAAGCACAACTATTTCCTACAACTGTACGAAGTATCAGGCAGAAGTAATGTTAGCTCGAAGCTAGTCACTTTAATGCGGCACAGGTACTGAACATAGCCACCAATATGATAAATGCTAAGCAGTATTAATTAAAGTATTTTAGATGGATGATCACTACAGAAGCTTCTGGAAGAGTGTTACGCGCCTTGCAGGGCAAAGCAGGGTAGCCTGCGCCCTGCTAGGCGGGGTGGCATGCGCCAACGATAGGAGCAATTGACGTACAAAGGCGCCAAAATGCACATAGATAAGAATCTACACACGCATTTACACATCTAGAACTTTGGTTTTTGTTGCTTTCGTTCCTTTTCTACGCCTATTTTTACTTGCCTCAGTCCCTCAGACACGTGGGCTTAGTGGGCTGCGCCACACACACACGCCATGCTCGAAAATAGGCTAAATCGTTGACTAAGCAGACATTTGGCGCCAACGTTGACTTAGTCATCGTCCAAGCCACATAGCACGGCTGAGAATGAACTGAGGCAACTTTTTACATCAGGCTGTGGCTGTCTGATAAAGAGAGTGTAGCCATGTTATTGATACTAGTCGTTCTTGGCACCGTGCTAACATTATTTATGCCCTCTTACCGTAGTAATACTCGTACCTACCTACTACGGCTACCGGCCTGATTTTTGTACCCCGCCCCCTGGTCAAAATATCTTACAAACATGTTTTTTACATGCCCCACCCTGTCAGCATCCCTGTTACTGTTTTACACGAATTTTGCTCTTTCTGCAAATTCTGCACATTCTACTCTGTACTTATTCTGCTGATTAACTGTAAATAAATACTGATAAGCCTAACGAGCTACAAGCGGCTATTAATGCTTTATAGGATGCTGTGTCTTTTGATTACCCTTAAGAAGCTGCTTCAGTAGATGCAGATGAGATGTTAAGCAGTTACAGATGCCAATGGAATGTAGAAACTTAACTTTAGGAACTAGTCTTATTTAGGCCATTCTATAGGCGTCTATACTCAATTCCACATAGTACGTTCGGTACAGATACTAATGTTTTCAGCAGTTGGTGGGGTACAAAAATTAGGCCTGTGGCCGTAGTAATCATCTAGCTACCCCAAGACAGACCGGAGATAGGGGAAACACTTGATCCTCACTCTGCAACAACGAAGCCAGATGAACGTGGCGTGTAGCTTGTCTTGTTGAGTCTGCAAAAAGAGGGCTGCAGACCTGTTAGTTGGATGACTGCCAGAACTGCGAGGTGGAGATGTTTTGACCGCTTGGTCGGAGTAAATGACACACGATTTTGACTAGCCCATTAGGCCCGATGCTGGCTTGTGATGTCTATTTTCATTAATACATGCTTCGTTTTGTACTCGGACTTAGGCCGATGCTGGCTTATGATGTCCATGTCAATATATATGCTTCGTTTCATAGTCGGACCGTGTCTCGGTCTGCCTCAGAACACACGGATCTGGGTCCTTCTGTTACATGTCTTGCGTATGTATAATTGGATCGGAGCGAATAGTTTTCCAATCCGCAAGGTAGAAACTTTGGTCCAGCGATCCTGGACCTTGATATGATAAACCAGTGGTCAATTGAATCAAGCCTCATAAATGGACCCGTGGTCGCCCCTCGCTTCGTCCCAAAAGGATTTCTCGCCGGCCGGGACTCGCATCCCTCCGGGGAAGAAGACTGGTAATAGTGAGACGCCAACCCTGGGGTACTGCTGCTCTGTTTTGCGCAAGACCGAAGACACGCTCGAGTCGGTGATGGTGTTGACGTGCCGGAGATGGATGCCCAGGGCACTTGAGGAGCGCTTTGCGCCCGCTGCCACAAGATTCTGGACCATGCCCAGTGTGCCGACAGCGAGGAGATCTGCAAATAAGCTTCGTCAGCATGACGTATTTTATGGCATTGATATGAGGATTTGTTACGTACACCACGTGTCTTCTCTTAGGCCTGCCACCGTGATGAGCAGCATCATAGACAGCGCCGCCAGTACCGTCATGCAAACCGGAGTCAGCGGTGGCGGAGCGGCGCTGTTGCTCCTTGCAGCCATCATTTCCAAGTCCAGGCCGCTGGGGCAGCCGTGGTCCTTGCCCAGAATCAGCATGACGTGTCGACTTCCGTTTCCACGCGTGATGCTGACTGTCCAGCTCCCAGTCCGGTAGCTAGAGAATTTTTCCATTCCCCATTGGGGCACCGCACTGGTTAGTAGGGTCAAAGCAGCGCCGCTGAGGGTGACCACGAAGGGCATATAGTTCATTGACAGAGCCCAGGGAATGGCGGCTACGCCCATCTGGACGAAGATCGCGGCGAAACTAAGATAGTCGATCCAGTCCCGAATAGGACGGCCAGGCGGACGCGTAGGATCGACCTCAAAAACGGTGACGCGAAGGGCTTCACGAGATGCTTTCTCATGGCCAGGCCCTTGTGGTCGGAACCCATAAACAGCAGTCCCAATCGCTCCCTTCGTAGAAACAAAGGGCAGGACGCTGCCGCTGGTTTTCCCCGCATGAGGTTGTTCATTACCCTGGGAGTCTGCTCGATACTCAAAATCCCGTAGAAGCCTGCCAATGACCCACGCTAGATTGGTCCTCTGGTGGCCATTCGCATTGATGACCAGCGCCGAGATGTCAGAAATCGGCATCAAACCGCCATCTTCTCATTCCGACGAAGACAAGTTAGCATAAGTTGCACTTTTCGTCTAAAAGAAATCTCGGCATGGGATCATTCCACGTACCACCAAAGACAGACAGAAGCGCGTTGATGGAATATGCCACCCAGCCAAAGGAGAACGCGACCGGAGCAATCGGCCCGCCAACTAATTGAGCAAACGCCCGTTGGATGATACCAGGGCTGAGGAGGAGAAGAAGGGACAAAATATCACCAGGATTCTGCCATTGGCGTACAACATCATCGCCTATGGTCCTTCCCTGCAGAAGCATCACTCGGGGTCAACCAAACGGCAATGGAAAAAGTGATGTAAGACCGGTTGAAGCTTCGAAGATGCCGGGGAAGACAACAATAGTTGGGGGGTCGAGTCAGCCCTATATATTCGAAAGGATTATTGACCTCCATCGACAGGGCTGTGAAATCCTACAGGGTATTTGAAGAATCGATAGCTGCCGTGGAAGATTATGCCCTAAGCTGACGGGGTTGACGCCGCAACAAGCACTGGTAGACTAGTTAGTATTGTTGGGTTGGCGGCAAAGATTTTTGACGGCGCCGCCGCATCCAAGTCAGAGGGAACTCGTACTGTATCAGGGGCATTGTACGGTGTAGAGGGTTTCACGGTGCATCTTTCAAACTTGGTTGCAACTTCGCCCCCTGTTACTTACTTACCACCGTGATAAGGTTTAGTGCAACTGAATGGGGATTGGAAGCATTGCAGGACGCTGAATATTTCTGTGTGTCTATGATCCACCAATGCATGGAGGGTGTGTTGGGACATGAAATGGATGTAACGTTGGCATCACCAACTCAAAAATACCAGTGCGCAGGTTTATGCCTGGTACCGTAGTATGAGGGCGGGACGGAGGCCTTGAGCTTATTTTGGCAGCTTCCACAGCCCTCCGGCCTCCAAAATGACCCCCGATCACGCGTGCGCGGGCAATGCCTCAATTAGCATATAATTTATTTGGAAGGGTTCCTTCCCCTACTAGAGGCTTAAAAAGCTTCCATCTCAACAGCCTCTTCTCCCCATAGTTAAGGACCCCACAACCTCTCAATTTCCCAGAAAGTTTGAAATGCCAGCGTCAGGCATGTGATATGAATAGACAGGGCTTTGGACGTATGCTACGTATGCTTGCACACTCAACTTGAATTTTCACGGTTAGAAAAGCATGACTTGCATCTCTACCTCTCAGATTGAAGAGTGATGCTTGACCGTTCCAAAATCTGCAATGAGTCCTTTTTAAGGATCTGTATTTGACGTAACTGGTTCAAAGTCGCCATCATCAGATTGCTTGCGGCTCCTTTTCCGGGCTTTTGTCCTCTGATAACAGGTCATCGTCTGAATTGGTATTTGAGGATAATGAAAGCGTTGATGAAACCCGTGGACGCTTTCTCTGGATGGGTTTGGTAGTAGGAGAAGAAGCATCTCATCGTTAGATGGAAATGGACAATGCATGATCGGTTGGAGACTGTTATTGATAATGAAGGGTGAGTGACTGCCTATTGAACTCTCTGGCGCTTTATTTGGTGAATTTGAGGTGTCAACGTTGACTTGTGTAGATTTGTTACGGCTGTTAGTTATGAAATAGAGGTGTTTTGGATTTGGCGGGGATCTGCTTGGAGGTATATGTACAGAAGTCGAACAAATATAAAGTGATGATGCAACCAAATTCCTATGAGATGATTTCTCGGGAAGATGCAGACTGGACTTTTAGGAAATCACCCACCACTTTTTTTACAATACGTTCTGCAGTACTCCAGATGGCAGTCATATCTGTCTGCAGTGCCTCAGCATGTCGCATCTTCTGCATGACTGTGCTAGGTACGTCGCCAGTCTCGCGGCAGATAAAGACTCGCGAATGGAAGTTTGCGTGTATGAATTTTTCGTGTTCAGCTGTGATAGCCACCAAAGCACCGGAAAACACGTCTCTGTCCTGCCAGTTTTGTGTGTCGACGACGATGGCCGGGGAGTCGATTAGATGGGGGCCGTCGTCCTGCCACGAAGCGCCTCCGTCTTCCTTCTCACCAAGATTCCGAATTCGATAGTCGCACTCGTCGTTTTCCACATTGAACCAACAAAAATCTTGTAGCGGAACTCTCACTGTATCAAACCTCAGGCCTGTAGTGGTAGTCACGAGACCTTGGGTTGTCTGCACAGCGCCAGTCGAGGTAGAACATGATGGCAACGAGAAGCTCTTTAGCGGTATTAATGATTGCGGTGCCCAGGAAAAGTGCTCTTGTGGCAATCTCGGACCAGGGGCAAACATAATCTCGAGTGGAAACGTCCTGACCATTCTCAAAAAAGTGGGCATACGCTCCAGCGGCTCAACCTTCTCGATCCTTTCTGCGTCCAGATCGAGCAGAATGCTCAGGCATATGGTCTCATCTTGCTGCCAGCTAGTCTTACGCCACTGTAGAGCTCTTATCAAGTCGAACAACTGCTCGCCATTGAGCTTGCTGAACTTTTGAAACGAGGCAAAGCATGACATGACGTCTCCCGGTATAGGTGATGCGAAATTAAGTACAAAACTTTCCCAGAGCGTCGATTCCAGAGACTTAAGCTCTATGGCTTTGCTGTCAAATTGAAACAGCAGCCGTTGTGCCAGGGCACCCTCCTGTAATGTCCATAAACGACACATCCAGTCACAGCAAGTGATGTGCATCATCAGATCCTCTGGTTCCGCATCGCAGGAGGTTCCTTCGAGCTCCGAGTCCAACACGAGGGCCTGCGTCGCATCCTCATAAGTTCTCCTCATCCGACCAATGGCGACTCTTCTGTTAGGACCACTGATTGGAACGCATAATGTGTCAAGCCAGAAGTAAGAAGTCTCTGCCTGGCAATCGTCGAAAATAGTCTTCAAATGAGTAAGCTGGCATAGTGGTAATGTATTTGCGGCCAAGTTTCCTCGTCCAGCTGCCCACACATGGGATACTGCAGTGTACTCAAAATTGGTCTCTGCAGCATCCTTAATTTCGATTTTGATCAGCCTGTGAGAGTTCTCATTATTCGTGGCGATCCTAATCACCGGAACTCCCCCTCCATCAAGAATACTATTCACTTGGTCGATATCAGGCCCCTTGTGTTCACAGTCTTTGCCGCACAAAGGTGCCGAGAAGAATAGCGATCTCTGTCAAGATAGTTGACATTGCATCGGAGCTCAACACAGCCGGAGTGGTCGTATTCCGGACCGGCATTCGGGAAGGCGAGTGAGCTAGCGAAGTACATTCATGAGTTTGAGAGCATCCTTCTGAGTTTGCTAACTCGATTTGGACACCAGGTGTCTTGCTTCATACGCACAACGCGCGATGCCATTACTCAGGTATTGACCTCCTGCGTAGAACGTTTAGAAAGCAAGTTGTTCTATCCATTGTCGAGCTTGATGAGGGCCATTGGCCAGTTTTGATGCGTTAATGCCTGTTTCTGCCTGCGTTATATTGGTCGGGGAGTGCAATCTCGGAGCAGGATTCTGCTGTACCGTAAAGCCTGTGCCACTGCATCAGTCCACTCCCTTGTTATTACTCGGTGCCGTGGAAAGTGCGTGTTAACTAGTAGAGGCCACTGGGACGAATTGAGTATACCATTCCAAGGTTGTGTACAATACCAAGTTGTTGAAGTGCGGTCCGGGTCTAGCATTTCCTCTCACTGTAGCCAATGCCCGCTAGTGCATCTACTCTGCTTCGTCCTATTTTCCTTGGTCAGAGTAAATACTCCCTAGTTTATTGATGATGGAAAGAGTCAAGGCATGGTCCGAGCCAAGTACTGTACTATGAAGTCTACTTGCAGAAGACCACGATTAGACGCCACTATTAGTGGGCTTGCCCAACTCGAGGTAGAAAAGCAAATCAGAGACGGAAACACGTTTTGGCGAGTATATAGGGCTATGCATCAGTACGTGAGATGTATTTCCAAGTGTCTGGAAAGGCCCTGGCCTTACTAAATGTTGAGCCGCAGCTGGGAATCCACGGAATATTCCGCCTGTGGAGCCGGCTCCAATGCGCCGACCAGACCGAAGGACTCATGCCAATATTTTTCGACTGTCCGAGAAAGGGCAGTATGTGCTCAAGGGTGCTCTTCATTTACGTACACCTTCACAAACTCGTCAGCACATCTTCACTACCCTGGTTTCCCACTCGTGAACCGATTTGTTGGTTTTAGTATCCTTATCGCAGCAGCATCGTTCACACCTCTTCACACTACACCAAGATATCTACATCTGATTGCGCAAAGTCTCCAGTCAAGATAAGAAAGGGAAGAAGATGGCGGAGAAGCCGCTGGGTTTTGGGTATCAGGTGGGAGCTGGTGCGATAGCGGGAGTGTCTGAGGTTAGACTCTTACATGCAGGAAGGAGAGGGAGGAATGAACAAGTGTGTGCAGTGGGCTGACAGATGAACTTTCTTGCAGATTCTACTTATGTTTGTCATCCTCCTTTCTCAACTGAGCAGCAAACAAACCATTACGAACACAATCAGGAAGCACTCTCACTAATAGGGTCAATCTCACAGGTACCCTCTAGATGTGGTTAAGACAAGAGTGTATGCACAACCTTCTTTACCTTCAAACCCCCACCCATCCCAAAGAGCTCTACTAAACAGATGAATCTCTCCAGACAATTACAATCCGGCAAAGGCCTAGCAGGCCAAGACCACTACACGGGCATGGTGGACTGTTTCCGCAAGATCGTGAAGAACGAAGGCTTCTCGCGCCTGTACCGTGGCATCGCCGCCCCGATCTGCATGGAAGCGCCCAAACGCGCGACCAAATTCGCCGCCAACGACTCCTGGGGCCTCTTCTACCGCAACCTATTCGGCGTCCCGAAGGCAAACCAACAACTATCGATCCTCACTGGCGCGACAGCAGGCGCAACCGAGGCGTTCGTGGTGGTGCCCTTCGAGCTTGTGAAGATCAGGATGCAGGACCGTGCTTCTGCGGGGCGGTACACAGGCGTGATGGACTGCGTGGTCAAGACGGTCAAGATGGAGGGTCCCTTGGCACTGTACAACGGTCTGGAGTCTACATTGTGGCGGCATATCCTCTGGAACGCGGGCTACTTCGGCTGCATCTTCCAGGTGAAGAGCCTGATGCCGAAGCCGGCTCCGGGCAACAAGGCGCAGGCCATGGGGACGGACTTCATGTCCGGCGCGATTGGCGGCACGGTGGGCACCATCCTCAACACGCCCATGGATGTCGTCAAGTCGAGGATCCAGAATAGTCCCAAGATTGCCGGAAGCGTACCCAAGTATAATTGGGCGTGGCCGGGCCTGGCGACGGTGATGCGCGAGGAGGGGTTTGCGGCGCTGTACAAGGGCTTCTTGCCTAAGGTGCTACGGCTCGGGCCTGGTGGGGGCGTGCTCTTGGTGGTGTATACGGGCGTCATGGACTGGTTCAGGAAGATGCAGACGACAACGGCTTGAGCTGGGGCTGTTGGTACTATACTGTGCTGTAATGTACTGCGTCTTCTCTTCGGCAAATCTGGGGTATTCTGCCCCTTTTCTGCTCGGCATCTTTTCTGAGATACCCCAGCCTTACTGACAGCGCTTGCATTAATACAGATAGATCCTGTTTCTATCCGGAGGTCGATTGTCGCTGGATTCGAGTTCTGCAGATCAATAGATAAGGTGCTAATCTTGTACATAGTAACTCAAAGCAATAAGCCTGCAGTAGCCCAATAGATGGATAGAAATTTCCATAGTCGTGAACTTATGGGACTTTTACTCTGGCAGAGACGTGCTGAACTTCTTCTGTGGAAATGCGTTTATTCTTTGAATTTGTGTATATCCACACGATGGTAATATTCTTGAACTAGGTTTTAATACGTACAGTGGTAGAACCAGAATATCCTTCGCCTTGGAGACCGGTCTCCTCTGATCACAACGTCAGACAGCGCCATGGAGCAGGTGTGTACTAGACTGGAAGGCGCCTGCTCCGGCTGGATAATCTGAAGGCCTTTCGGGACTCTGCGGGTGCGAGGCAATTTGAGTGCCCTCTTTGCACCCGGCATTGTTTTGGAGCTGCACAAAATTACCAGTATTGATAGCCTCTGTTTCATAAGCCTCTGTTCATAACCCTTGCCTTTCCCATTTTCTTGAAACTGATCCCTTTGAACGACGAACAGCTTACCAGTAGGGCTCTTGCGTAGTGTCTGCAAATGCTTGGATCTGGCGTTTGTCGGCCTCTGCCAACACACGAAGCCTTGTCTTCATGTCTTCAATTTCCTCCTTTTTCCCTTCGGGAAGGGGTATTGGTTCTACTGCTGCCCTCGGGTCCTTGCCTTTCCACAATCTCTCCAAGCGAGCAGGCTCGTTCATTCCAGGCACATGGAACTGATGTAAGAACCAGCGTAGACCTCCAATGGTTGGTGGGACTTTTTGTAGTTTGGAAGACTCACATCTGACGGATGCATGAACGAATGCAAGGGCGAGCTCTGCCCAGCTAAGAGCCGCGTCCGACGTTAGACTTACTGGAGGCTTGCGAAATTCGATCGTCCTTGGGAATGATTGTAGGCCGAGGAAGTTCCAAGCGTAGTCTCTGTCTGTGCCAAATCTAAAAGGTTGCATCAGATCTACCAATTCACGGAGATGAGATACTTTCCCGATGGCAGCAATAGATTCATGTCGGGTTAGCCCTTCTCGCCCAAATCGATGACCGTCAAGCCAATTGCTCTTAGCGTACTCATTTCCCCTACGGTCAGGCGGCATCAAAGCCTCGAGAGCGGTCTCAAAGTGAATGACGGCCTGAGCAATTCGCTTTAAATCTTGCAAGCTGTACTCTGACTCAATTGAAATATGTATGTGGGTGGCACAAAGCTCAGTTCCCAGAACATTGTAATAAGACCGAAGAAATTTCCAAGCCGCTTCGACATCTTTTCGCCATGTTGAGAAAGGAAAGGCTTTAAAGATAGGTGATACCAACTCCAACCCCCCTGTGAAAGTACATCAGCTATGCATCAGATGAAATCAAAAGCACTCCGTACAGAATAGACTCACATGGTGAAAAGAGAGAACTCATAGTCGCATCAAGGACTATGCACCATCTGTGATAATCACCATCGAAACTATACGGTCGGAAGTCCGGGCGCATTCGAGGATGTTGCTGTGGTACCTTTGCATTGTAGCTCTGTGTAAGAAAAGTGACAAAACTTGTCACGTCGCTTTCAAAATAATCTGTGACACGTGAAGCAAGGTAGAATTCTGTTTCAATACCAAGGTTGATGGTGCGGATTTCAGACGCCGGATGACTTGTTGAAGGCCCTGCGCAGTGCGATACACGCGCCAAGTCCCCAGGTGACTCAAGGTGTTGTGGATCAGTTGCTGTCTCTGATCGTTTCTTGTCCTCATTGATGTCCACCGGGGGTCTATCGCTAGTAGTGGGTGGTTGCGAACCATTGGCACCTGACGATGGTGGTTGACTTGCAGTCTGTTGTTCTTTGCTTGTGCTTGTTGGTCGCCTATAACTGGTTGACCAGGGGCCTACATTTGATGGTGTACTCCCTGCGTTTGTAGTGCTCGGTGCTCGTGCTTGGCTAATTCTACCAGCAAGGTGAGTTTGCGCTCTATCTTTAGTCGATTTCTTGCGTCGTGCTTCGAATTCCGATTTCGAGAGCTGTCTGCTTGGAGCTGGCGATGCTACCGAGCCAGCCGCAAAGGTACAAGTGGGGATAGGGCGAACGCTCTCGCGCTGTAGCACCCTTTCTGTCAAGTTTGAGCCCTCTGTACCAGCAGCCCGAGGGACAGCCCGAGGGACAGCCTGAGGTCCAGCTGTTCGTCCGGTGGGGGCCCTGAGGTGTTTTTCCGTGTTAGCTGCTATAGAAAAAGCGGGAGACATCTGCAAATGGTCTATGTTCGGCGAACAACTGGGCGGGGCCATGCTAGTGCCCTCTTTAATATTCTTGCATCTTGTATTATATTTGTTGATCTCCAGCCGTGAACTTGAAAGATGTCTGTGGTCTGGCAAAAGTAAGTAGCGTGGAAGAACAAACAGAAACAGTCCTTTGGGAAAGGTATGAAAAATAGCATTAAAGAAAGTAAAAAAGGGCAGATTTTGGAAAGAGATCGTTTCAGATCGAGAACTCAAAACTGTACGACGCTCTGAAGAATACCGGGACGGTGATTGAAACTCGATAATGACCACAACACCACCTCTTCTGAAACTGGGGGGTGGATTCACAGAGATACGAGCTAAAAAGTCATCGAGTAGGTCACCATGTCGGCGAAGTCTGCGTAAAGACTTAGAAAGGGAGCGAGATCTGTGCCGCTTCCTATGATATATACCTAATTGTGTTAGAAGTGGTGAGATTGAGCTGAAGAAGTGCATCACGTGGTTTTAGATCATGTGACCGAGGACTTACTATTATTACATAAGTGGACGCGTCGCGTCGTCGATTCTTGCCAAGGCCTACAAACTACTACTTACTAGTTAGTACTACTTTCAAGGACAGCGTGAGCGAGTACTGCTTGTCAACAAGGCAGCTCTCATCGGAGAAGACGATGCTCCTGCACATTGATGTTCCACGTCTCAAGCTCGGACTATGGTGGTGGTAAAGAATCCCGAAAGACCTTCGTAATGCCCTCTGCTCCCTTCTCAATCTCGACACAATCTAGAAACAAGCTGCAGACTTACATCCTCGAAGCCAACCCCATCGACAGTCAACAAGTGGACGACAAGGAAAACATCAATGTGGACTTATCCAGATGTGCCTCGCTAGTAGGCTCTCAGAGACTCCATGATGACGCCTTGCAAAAGTCATCCCCTCAGCTCCCGCCATTGTCCTCCGAAAAGCCATGTCCGCAAACCCCTGCGAATAGAATTCCACTGGCCGACTTGATCGGAAACACCGAAGACGCGTTCAACTGCAATCCGAAGGACACGACTCCCGAAGATCACATCTGTTGGCAACATGGCCCTACTCCGCTAAGCTCGATTCCTTCGGCTACCGCCAATAGTACACGAAGAGGGAAGAAGCGCGCCCGAAGCTCGTCACCAACCACTTCTTCCCAGAATCAGAAGTCGACCCGCTCCAACGCACAAGAAACCCTTGATCTTAAAATACTCCACGAATCTCTCAAAACACCACAGAATGATCCAGCGCTTGACCTTTGGGCTCGCTACACAGATGCAAGTCTGACGAAGAAAGACGCTGATGGAAATGCTTTACCCGCCTTTGCGCATTTGATGACTTCGTCTCCACAAACACCAAGCACTGCAAATGGTAAAGACGGCGGGCTGCGCAGGTCGATAAGCTGTGGCATCGAATGGCCAGTCTCAAAGGCAAAAAAGCGCAAATTGAACCAAGAGGCAGCAGAAGGCAGATTGAAAGACGTGTTCGAAGCATCCAAAACCGATATCATCGGACCCAAGAAGTCTAAAGCGTCACGGATAACGCTGCTGATGGAGAAATTACAAGAGAATTCTAGGAAAGTCCCTCAAATAGAAGTTTCAGGTCCATCAAGTTCCTCACCACTTCCAGATCGCATTGGTTTGTCCACTGTACCGTTGTTATCTCCTGTTTCAAGGCGATTCGCGGCTCAGCAGGAGTATGATGAAGCTGTAACGACGGAAGGGAATGGCCAGACTATGCATGATATGCCTGCACAACAGCATGATGACCCTGGCAGTCGCTCATCGGAATTTGGAGATGAAGATCTAGCACTTGATGTCCTCGAGGCTGTCGAGCAATCCGCGGGCACTCAAGTAGCCTTGTCTGCCACTGGAAAACAGGGCTGCGAGAGCCTCACCAGGATGGAAAACATTACGCGTCAGATACATGCTGGGCCCGGTCATCAGAGTAGCCCCCCACAATCTTCGTACAGACGTTGTCCGGAGATACTGCTACCACGATCAGAGGTCCAGGGCGGAGTGGACAACAGAGCAAGTGCCAACGTAACGCCGAGCGCTTTTAATGGCGATGATGATGATGACGAATTTGGAGATGGGAGTGATGACAATGGCGTTCTGGCTGACCTGGCGGCGCGGTTCGATACACAGCAAAGTACGGGTGATCCACCACGGCAGACACATGTGAAGCAAATCCTGGTGCAGCAAGATGTGGGTTACAACAACAATCCGACCACAGCGCAGGCGGCAGATGATGACGACGATACGTACGATGACGACGGAGATGATGATCTATGGAATCAGATCGGAGATGGGTCATTGGTCTTACAGCAGGAAAGTGGTGTGGCAACTGCAAGTCAAGTTCGTGTTATCTTATAACGGGGCACCAGACCTGGCGCTGATCTGTTTTTGTGTATAGAGTCGTAGCACTACCAACCGAACAATCAAACGTTATCTTGTTGTGGACGTAGCCGAAAGTCATTATCTGAATGCTAAAGGTCGTCAGCAACCCGAGAAAGTATGTGCCTCTCCCCTCGAAGAGCTGTCTGTGATGGCTTCCAATCCTCCTAAGACCCTCTCTAACCTTCTTAGATGCTCTCGGTGAAAGATGAGAAGACTGGGATGCTGAAGGTCATCTTGCTACGGCAAGCATGGTTGGACAGTCGATGCACCAAAGGGTCACATGTTCACCTGATCGGCCACTTTGATCATTTGGGTCAGTGTATTGTCGACGACCACGAAAACATGATCATCCTGCACCCAGATCATCTGATCTCCGCCACGGTTGTGGCCGACTCCTTCTCCTGCACCCGGCGCGCAGTACTGCAAGATCGCATCAAGGCCACCGGGGCTGCGGAACCCTCCCAAGTGTACGGCCACATACTCCACGAGATCTTCGGACAGGCGTTGAAGGCCAACGACTGGAGCTTAGAAAGCCTGAGCATTATTATTGAGAGAATACTCGTTAATTGGATTGAATCCCTGTACGAGATCAACACTCCAGTACCACAAGCGCTCGAATACCTGTTGAGTAAGATGCCCGAACTACAGGCTTGGGCAAGCGTTTTTGTCACTGCCCAAGCTTCTCCTCAGGGAGAGGTTCGTGATCGAAACGGTGGCATCTCAAATATGAGTGTGAACAAATTATTAGAGGTGGAGGAACATATTTGGTCTCCCATGTTCGGTCTGAAAGGCAACATTGATGCCACGATCCAAGTCACTTTGCAGGAAGCGAATGAGCCTCGCACACAGACCTTGACAGTGCCATTGGAATTCAAGACCGGGAAAAAAGACAACAGCGAAATGCACCGTGCGCAGACGGCCCTTTATACCTTACTGCTCTCGGATCGATATGACATAAACGTCACATGTGGAGTGCTTTACTACCTCGAAACTTCCAAAACCTTTCGTGTACAGGCGGTACGAAACGAGCTACGGCATATGATCATACAACGAAATGAATTGGCTTGCTATGTTCGGAACAAGCTTGAGTTGCCTCCACTGATCAGGAAGCCGTTTCTCTGCAACCGGTGTTATGCGCAGACTGCTTGCTTCACTTACCACAAGCTGATAGATGGAGGCGACGGTGAGACAAGCGGCTTGAAGGAGAAGTTCGAAAACGCCGTGAGCCATCTCAAGCCTGTACATCAAGCCTTCTTCCAGAAATGGGACGAGCTTCTCACCAAAGAAGAAAGAGACGCCATGAAATTTCGTCGTGAACTATGGACGATGCTCAGTGAGGAGAGAGAAGCCCTTGGACGATGTTTTGGTAGAGTCTATATCGAGCCCGGGTCGGTGGTTGGAAGCCCAGACGGACCCAAGATCAATCGGTATGAGTATACCTTCTTGAAGCAGACGCCCCGGGCAGGATTCTCTTTCGCAGAGTCCCAACTGACTGTCGGTGAACCGATCGTGGTGTCTGACGAAAAGGGCCATTTCGCATTAGCCAATGGCTACATCACCAAAGTCCGATCTACCCGGCTTACTGTTGCAGTCGACCGAAAACTCCACCAGATGCGGAAGAAATGCCCGGGCTTCAATCCTGATACAAATCAAGTCTTCCAGGGTATCATGGAGGTTCCCAATGACGAAGATTCCCGTACAACAGCTGTCACGGCCGGTGAAGTAGGAGACGCCATGTTGTTTCGCGTTGACAAGGACGAGTTCAGTAACGGCATGGCCACCGTCAGGAACAATCTCATTCGAATCATGGAGAAAGATCTCTTCAAGGCGCGTGAGCTACGACAGCTGATCGTCGAAGCAGCCGCTCCGAGCTTCAAGCCTACGTCTTCTGCGTATCCACCCGCCGGACCTGGGTCGCAACAGAACCTGAACGTCGATCAAGTGCACGCGATCGAGAAAGTGATGAGTGCGAAAGACTATGCGCTTGTTTTGGGAATGCCAGGCACTGGTAAAACCACTACCATTGCACACATCATTCGAGCGTTGGTCTCGCAGGGGAAGTCAGTGTTGTTGACCTCGTACACCCACACCGCAGTCGACAACATTCTCCTGAAAATCAAAGACGACGACATCCCCGTTCTCCGACTCGGCGCTGTTGCAAAGGTTCACCCTGAGGTTCAAAGCTTCGCCGATCTCGCCGGCATCCCCAAAAAGACGATTGCTGAATTAGAGGAGTCTTATGTGCACAGCAGAGTCGTGGCATCGACATGTCTTGGAGTCAATCATCCGATATTCAACACGCGCATCTTCGATTACTGCATCGTGGATGAAGCTTCTCAAATCACGTTGCCAACTTGTCTAGGGCCGATCCGAATGGCAAAGACTTTCATCCTCGTTGGTGACCACTTTCAGCTTCCACCTCTCGTGCAGAACAAGGAAGCCCAACAAGGCGGCTTGGATATCAGCTTGTTCAAAATGCTCTCCGAAGCCCAACCGGATTCAGTGGTCAACCTCGAGCATCAGTACCGCATGGCCGAAGACATCATGCTTCTCTCCAACACACTGGTCTACAATGGCCGCCTCAAGTGTGGCACACCATCCATCGCCACCCGCACCCTGTGCATTCCCAACCTGGGCGCCGGACTCGCAGCTCACCACCACACACCCGGCTCCTTCACCTCCTCTTCCAAATCGACATCTGTCTGCCTCCAAACCCCGACCTGCTGGATCCTTCGCTCCCTCACCCCCTCCTCCCGCTGCCTCTTCCTCAACACGGATCCACTCCTCCCCTCCTCCCACGACACCATCAGCGGCTCGCGCATCACCAACCCCCTCGAAGCCACCCTAACCACCCTGCTCGTGCAAACCCTCCTCAGCTCCGGCATCCCCGCCCGCTCCGTTGGCGTCATCACCTTCTACCGCTCCCAACTCGCGCTACTCCGCCAGACGCTGGGGCGAATCACCGACCTGGAGATGCACACGGCGGACAAATTCCAGGGTCGCGACAAAGAGGTGGTGATCTTGAGCTGTGTGCGGAGCAATGAGGCGAGAAGTGTCGGCGAGCTGTTGAAGGACTGGAGGAGAGTGAATGTGGCCATCACGCGCGCGAAGTCGAAACTGTTGATTCTGGGCAGTCAGGCGACCTTGGGCGGGTGTGGCAACGAGACGTTGGAGGGTTTGGTGCGCTTGATGGAGGCCAAGGGCTGGGTACTGCATCTGCCCCGCGATGCGGTCGAGGGGCATGTTTGGGAGGGTGCAGCGTTGGCGACGCAGACGCAGACGCAGCCGCACACGCACACGCAGTCCAGAATGCAGAAGAGCGATACTATGGATCAGCTGGGGACGAGTCCGAAGAAGAAGCGAGCTGCGAATGGGAGCGACCTGCTTTCTCCGAGCAAGAAGAGAAAAGTCAACGCGTTACCACCGTTCAAACAACCGACCAAGCGGGTCAACGGCTCATTGGCTCAGGCGGAACGAGTCTTGGGACGGAGTGGAATCATGCAGGATATTGTCAACGGCATGTGAGACCGGCGGTTCAAAGGGGTTGGGGAGGGGGGGACCTTGCGGATCTGGATAGCATCATCTTGGGTTTTTTTCCTTTACTGCGCTGCATTTCCTGGACTAGTTATCGTTATGGCGTAGCTGGTGAAAGCTGAGGGGGAGAGAAGTGGAAAACCCTTAGCGAACGTCTTTGCACCTCCTGTTTTTTTGGTCTCTTATGTTTTCTTCTTTTTTTTCTTCTTCCACCTTCCGTGATTTGACTTGATTCGAGCTGAGTTGGTGAGTTTTCTTTCCGGGTTCAGCGTTGGGTTGCACCGCCACCCATTTCTCTTCTCCTTTCAGCTCGCAACAATCTAGACTCCTCGGAAGGGAAGAAGCATCTAACTAGTTAGGGGCGCGGACCTTCCCACCGCGGCCAGCTGAACCGAATCTCTCTGGGCGAGTGGGTGAGTGATTGACTTAAATACCTGGTAGGCTCCGTTCCGTCAGGTACCCGAAAGTCAACCATGACCAGCCCTTACACGGGGGGGGGGGGCCGATAGGGTTTGATCAGCTATCCATGATGGGAAACCTGGTAATGAGATGTGATTATACATGATATTCAATCACAACGTGCCGATGACAACGTGCCCCCAAATCTTGCTGGACTGACAGTCTACATGGTCGTCTCTGAGGGCGAAAATACCAGAAATGCATCACCCGATTGCATGAAGGTCGTCATGCGCCAAAACGAACGGGAACGCCACCGCCAACGCTATGCCCATGAACCGAGTCCCCAAACCCTCAGGGAAAAAAAAAACACCCCAGATCCCACGCTTGCTCGCTGTTCAGATCCCCCCCCCCAAAGCCACTGAAACAACGAATCATCATCATCATCATCATCATCATCATCATCATCACCATCATAAAATGATACAAAGAAACCCACCATTCTCCCCCCTTCTTCTCCATTCTCTCCATCCCCACCTCCCCTCCTCAAACCCTCCCCAAACCCAACTCCCTCCTCATCCGCTCCGGCAGCTCCTCGCTCTCGCCATCCTTGCCCCTGCGCCTGATGCGCGCATACTCGGCCGAGGGTGAACCCCCAGCGCCGCAGGAACGCCTCGTGCGGCTGCGCCACCTTCCTCCGCTCCTTCTTGCTGAACGAGCGCGATTGGTAGGGGTTGTTGGGGGCCGGCCCGACCGTGGTGTGGAAGGTGAGCGCGCCCGAAGTGGAGGCGTGGGCGTGGTGCTGCGTCGAGGTGTGGGGCTGGCTGCGGGGGTGTTTGCGCGGGGTTTGGGTTCGGTGGTGGTGATGGTGGTGGGATTGGGATTGGGGGGGTGGGGGTGGAGGTTGTAGGGGTCATGGTGGTGTTGGGGGGTGGCCTGGGGTGTTGGCAGGGTGGTGGTCTGCGGATGGTAGGGGTGGAAGAGGTGGAGGCGAAGGGACTTGGGACGAAGGCGGGTGAGTGGTTGTTGTGGCAGCGCTGTGGGCATTGAGAGGACGCTGGCGTATTGTTGTTGCTGTTGCAGGCCTGGAGGAAAAGCCTGATAAGGAGGAGGGTAGGCTAGTGGCGGAATTGGCTGGTGCTGGAGGTTGCCGGCGTCTGGCAAGAGGGAACTATTGGTGGCACCGAGGGGGGTGAAGGGATTGACCAGATTGAAGTCGGTGTCTGGGAGGCCGCTGAGATGCTTGGCCAGGGCAGTAGTGGGAGCGGGAGCGGGAGCGGAAGAGGCGGCGAAAGTGTAGTCGAAATAGAAGGGGTCGCCGAGGGCATTAAAGCCAATGTTGTTGTTGAGTGGCTCGGGACAGTAGATGCCCTGTCTGGTGTTGGTGTGTTCCTGATGCTCATGTTAATCACTCTATCTTAGGGCTTATAAGCGTATTTGGAGGACGCCTTGAGCTTCAGCTTGAGCTTGATACTTACAAAGTCATTCCCGGCATCAGGAGAGCTGCTGCTCGCAAACATAGCAGGTTGATATGAGCTCGGATTTGGTATACCTGAGGGTTGATGAGGGGTGCCAGCAGTCTGGAAAATGTCAGAATTGGTTATATTGAATGTGTTGAAGGTGTTGCAGTTGCCGGAATTGTTGTTTGAGAACGCCATCGTAAGATATGCGGCTGGTCGGGTAAGTGATAGATATGGTCACAGATGAGAGTATCAGGCAGTCAAGTCACAGAATTTCAGAATGGGATTTAAAAAAAAGGGGAAAAGGAGAGAGAGAAGCGGCTTTGGTAAACGTCGAGAAGCACTAGGACCAGAAAAGATTGAGGTAGAGCTCTCACTGCAAGATCTGGGTATGTAGTCACAGTGGAGTTCGGGGGACCTTTGCGTTCAATAGGCTACCAGAGTGTCGAAATATTGAAAACATGCAAAATTTGCCAGTCCTCTTCTTCCTTGGCTAGCACCCTTCACATTGCCCTCGATAGTGGCATGAGTAGACGGCTCTCGTTCAGCTGATTCTCCCGATATTGATCTCGATGTCTCCACCTCAATGGTGTCGGCGTCCGCCGTGAGAACAATGCTGTAGCCATCTATGGCGTTAACCGCGGCTGTTGGGTAAGCTTGAACGGTCAGGGCAAGCCACGTGCTGGAGGAATCCACCGGCAGAATTTTGGTTTGAAAACTAAAGCGCGTCAGTCTCCTTTTTGTGGTTCCTGGCGAAAGGGGTGGGTTGGTAGCGTGAGTGGATGAGGCCCCAACGAGAACCTGGGCTTCCACCATCAAGCAAACTGTTGAGGGCAACGGCTTCGAGGCTGTACAGAGCTCGTGACAGCCCGTTGGGATTCTGGGCGGTCCGCTACCGAAGTGCAGGGTCACGCGACAGCAAGCTTCCGTGAGTGCAGATTGGAGTGCCGGGGTCAGAAGAAGTGTTTTTCGAGATACTCACATGCAACTGATGAGCAGCTGGGTGACCCATCCTAGATCAACCATGCCCTTCCATTGTAATACTCGAACTGATGTTGCATCCTCAGTCGTGCCTGATGGAAACGTCCACCTACACAAATAAGAGTCCATGCTATCTTTTTCCCTGACCCTAGCAGAATCAAGAGCCATCAGACCGAGCCATTCAACAACATCGTGAGTCCACTCTCCCACATCGGAAGTAGTATGATCCTCGATCACATCGTCAAGCCTCAGTTGTGGTACTCGAACAGCCGGGTTGTGCCTTCCTATTGGTGTGAAATCGATCATGGTGGGATGATGCTTCGAGATGGGCGGCACATGGTCGACTAGACGAGCATGAGCGGTGCGATCACTTGCAACAAGATGGAAAGCACACCTGAATTGCTATCATCAGCACTTCTTAGATGGTAGAAGAGCCAGGTGACTGATCTGTTCAGCACGTTCTTCGCTGCCCATACCACACGCTCGAAGCCCTTCTTTCCATGCAGCATCGAAGGCTGTCTCAGGTTGACCTCGACCACTGTTCCAACCTTTAATGAAAAGGGCTGATGACGAGACCAGACGCCCGCGACGTACCGTATCGAGCTTTGACATGCTTTCTACCGCCTCCCCGACATGGCTGACCCTGCAATCCGGCACGCTCGTATGCCTCCTTATCGAGCTCAAGGCGCAGTAGACCGCGGAGGATGAAAGTTACAATCACGATGGACAATAGTGGGAAGACGTTCGACCACCGTATGCCGCTATACTGGCATCACGATCTGGGACTGGACACCCAGAGGAGGCATACCATCTCGCAAGGAGAAGACATTGTCTACGCCCGGTTGACCCTCGGACAGCATGAGGATACTACCTGTACGACCAGTCAGCGCCGCCAAGTATAAATTGAATTGGATCCGTGGATCCGAGGAGCAGGTTGGGCAAAGCTGGGCTACTACAACGAGAAACAGGGCAAGTCCCGGCGAAAGAATCGTGCTCTCTAGCGAAGTCCGAGTTGGGTCTCATATAATGACCGCTATCAATTGCCTGACCTTCGGATGGTCCGAGGTCCGTAGCCATTCAACGAGAGCTGACACCTTCCGGACTTCAAAAAGGCAGGCGGCATATGGTCTGCCCATGGCAAGTTGAATCCGAAAAGATGCCCACAACGAAGGTGCGCAGGCCAAAGCCCTTGACCGCAAACCTGTGTCCGTTGGCAAGTGGGTCAGCGTTGCGGGTGCATCGAGACACCACGAAACATTGCATTGAGCAAGCCTTTTCACTAATGGTAGAAGACACTGGGACAAGGCGAATGATAAGTGCGATTCCCTTCTTCGTCAAGTGCCTCACTCGAAGTCGTGGACCTCTACCCATATGTAGAGGATTGCAAGGTAAGCCATTACGAACAGCTTCGTTGCTACAATGGCAGATATCGAGGGCACTGCCAAGCTTCGGAATCCAAATCGAGGTAATATGTCCATAATTTGGTCGAAATGGCAGAGATAGCCAAACCACCATGAGCAAAGGGTCATACTTGTCTTTTCTGAATTCTCTCTTTGCGATCGTCCTCAACACTTGTTCAAGGTTGATGTAGACAGCAAGGTCATGTGCAGCTTGAGCGTTTGCAGGCATAGCAGTTGCTGGAGACTTACGACCCAGGGAAAGATCTTAATCGCTACCTGGCCGCTCGGGTTGATGTGGCCAATGACATGACGCCATGTGCAATATCTTGGAACAAATCACAAAGTCATCTGCTTCAGCATGTCCATATGAGCTCGTGGCTCCGGTACTGCAGTGTTGAAACTCCATGGTGCAAACAACTTCGTCTAGTCACAGCAGGTCTTTTGTATCGTTGCAGGCCAGAAAGAGCATTCAAACCACACAACAAGATCCTTCATCACACAACGAAAAAGATGCCATTGGCTTACCTTTCTTAATGTACTCAGTGAAGAAAGCTCCATCCAGCACATCTTCCAACTTCATGATAACCCTGGCATATTTAACAGGTTTCAACTCCTGCTCGATTTTGGTCCATATGAGCTCGTACAACTCTTCAGGCAGGATCATCTCGACGCTCCTGACAAAGCTGACATCGTTGATCGCTCTCCACGGAAGTTTCTTGGTTGGTGGTTGGTTACGGTCGATGTAGCCGGGGAGCGTGCCAAGTGTGGTGAAAATTTTGGATTCTGGTCGTCCATTCTTCTCACCCAGGAAGTCAAGCATCTTGACGCGCGAACACCAGGAGAGCAGGGCGACAGGCTTGAGACTCTTCTCCTATCAAAAGAAGCGTCTTTCTCTCAAGGCTTCATCCGTAGTCACGAGTTCATGGTGTTGACGTAGGAAGTTTGGACGGGTGATTGTGGGTAGACATGTGTGTGCACACAAGGCGATGTCAGAATCCCTGCGTATATGATACGTATCTGTTACGTATTAGCATGATGGTACAAGGGTCCCCGCATGCAAAACGCACGAAACGCTCTTGTAACTGTTACGCCCTGTTATTTATGGCAGTGAGCATTGCTATACGAATTGAACGCCAAATGCTGTTTCTGAGCTGTTACAGTAATGCGCTTCTATAGCTATTAGTATGAGCAAATGCTCCTCTTGATAGGAGTAACTCAATCAAGTGAATTGGCACCTCCGTATGCTATTTTGCACCAACTTCTAACAGGCGAAAGAACGAAGAGCTGGCTAGAACATGAATCATATCTATGAGAGCTTACATCTCAGGCCTTTGTGTCCTTTGAGCCGCCAGTAAAATTTGAAGTCCAAGAAAGGCACAGGACAAGCTGCCGCTAGCAGACTGCCCAGTTTGGTCTAGAATAGAGCTTGGCACTTCTTTTCCATGTACTAGTACTATCCCATGCGCCGGCAATTAAAAGTGCCTTTTTAGCGCCAAAATATCTTGGCACTACCAAAATTGAGTAGAAAGCAACAGCAAGCAGTTATTGGGTTATTTGTGATGGATGGAGTATCTCCTCTGCTATGGCGCAGGAAAGACACGGGACCAGCCACGCACTCGGATAGCAGCACTCGGATGGCAGCGCCGATGGCGTATCCACAACGGCACGCGGAACTCTTGCCGTCAAGCTACTATGCCGCCGATAGAGGCATCCGTACGGCACGTGGCTCCCCGTACGAGTACCATAGAACAGGAGATTGATACGACCCCTTTAGGGAAGTACAATCTCCTCCAGAGGGAAGCTACCGCTTCTGGCCCTGCAGATACTCCGTCGGATCCTC